>NW_022728397.1:36729-44465 GCF_011630105.1 Anneissia japonica | reverse complement strand
CGAGTTGACTTGTGGCCGAGTTGACTGTGGCCGAGTTGACTTGTGGCCGAGTTGACCTGCACCCTAAGGTTATTAATGTAGATTGTTGAAGGCACCGTCAAATTGACGAGTGCCACTGTCCTAACCTAGTGTAGGCCTAGGTGGGCTTTCCTAAGCCTAGGCCTTGTGACCAGTCTGGTAAGTAGCCCAATAGGCTATGTGACGTCCTAGCATGCCTAGGCCTATCCAAACTTACCCGGTTCTGAGCTGCATTCGTTGGTCTTCAAGAAAGTCTTCGACATCTTTTATATCGGTATGTTTTCGCCATGCCTTCTTCCTGTTCTTGGCGAATCTTTTTCGAGGCCCTTTTTTAATTTGAAGTTCAGTCATATTATGTTTTTATTCTAACACCCCGAATACGTCAGTATGTATCCATCAGGCCACAACCTTGCACACGTTTTTTACGATACAGATTTCATCACGCAACCCCTAGCCCCCTCTATAGTTCAATCAGTGACGCGAAAAACTTTTGTCTTTAAGTAATATTTTATTAAATTTTTACAGTATATCAATAATTATTTTGCGAGAGGAAATCTGACAAAAAAAATGCTGTACATTTGAAAAACAAAAATACATTTTAAATGGATCTAGCCAACTTTGGTAACTAAAATCAATATGAAATATATATTGATTAATCACTTTGTAATTGTCAATTGAATCATTGACCCACCGAGTCTGAGATTTGAAACGACCACCTCAAATTGGTGAAGTGGATGACTCTAACCCCCACCCCTCTTTTTTTGAAAATCTCCGGCACTGCAAGAGTCCTGCTCCATGATGCCGTCGTAGAACACACCGTTAATCGCCGGGAAAAACTATTTCAACATAATTATTATTAATATTCATTCTCCTGACCGTATACAAATAGGCCTATAATAATCTCATAATTGGATTTTATTGATTAACAAACGGTGACTAATTTGCATATCTATTACAATCAGAAAACTTTGGTAATAATACTGAATCATCAATGTCATATTTATTATTGGAAAGATATAGGCCTACGTTACCACTAAAACATGGACAAAACATTATTGGAATGACACCTGTATGCCGCAGTATTTCTAATATTACTAAAGGATATTGTCGATAGTAAATATAACCTGGCACAGGAGTGATTTTATTCAAGAAGAATCCCCATCGCCTCCCAAGGTAAGGCTGCGGTTGTTGACGTTGACTCTAAGTTTGAGCGTCATTTCAAAAACTGCTGTGATTATGTTCCTTCTTATCTCCTGCTTTTGCACAAGGCGCTTTAAATATTTTTGGCTCTTTTTGAGGGACGCTTATGGAAGTAGATGAAAAGTGAAGGGGTGCAGAAATTGGGAATCAAAGGGTACTTTCTTTTCATCGAAGATAAACGAATGGTTTTGGTGAAGTAAAGGTAATCGTCGAGCGAGCATGGTTCATGACAAGAATGTTGGTGGTATTTACACAACAGCAGATGAAATTATTGGCTGTGGTGGTGGTGGTGGTAAGCGTTTTGGCCATCTGCGAATTCAGATTAGCAGGATCATTGTAGGGTTTCTTGCTTAGATACGAGAGGTCAGTTTATTTTTGTTGACTGAAAATGGCCATACAGTATTTTAATTTTTAAATATTAAATAATGTAGTTCTAAATCCAAAAAGGGTAACAATACAACAAGAACGGGATTGTAAAGATGCATCAAATCAAAACCGAAAACCATGTTAAAATTAATATGGAGACTGATAGACCGACAGATGGATAGATGGACTGACCGACCGACAATGCTAACATAGATGCGAATAGTTGATGCGGAAAATTAAATTGGTGATGTACTGTACTGTATGATTGAATTTTTTAGGACGCTAATTCAAGAGGGGCGTTTATTCAAACGGGGCGCTTATTCGCACGAGTAAACGGTAGTGGTTCTCTCTTTTGTATTTTGAATATTAGTAAATGGGTATTTAAACATGCATGTTAAAGTAATTTGCGTTTTCTGGAGTTTCAAACGAGTTACAGCTAGGTGAAACGCAAAAATTACATTGAAATACAACACATTGAAAATATCCTTTGCAAACCAGTGTTGTGTTGGCATCATGGCTCGCTATAAGGCAGACACTATTATATGCATGTATGTATATATGTATATGTATATGAAATTATGATGAGGCAAAGATACGAAAACACCATCAATGGTACACTAGAACAAAATCATAAAATATGTGATTCAAAATAAGATTAAGGTTAGAAATTTTATTACTAAATAGTTTCGGGGCACAATATGCCATCTTACAGATGAAATTGCCAAAACATTGCCCGTGTATCATTGTATATTTATGTAATAGGCCTATTATTTTTGTATTATGTATGTATGTATCACCTTATTTTAAAAAAAGTGTGCAGCACTTCGGTCTGTGCTTAATCTTCTTTAAACGTTGTCCAAGCAAAGACCATATCAGAGAAATGCATACCATTGATGTCATTCTACATTATTTTGAATATTAATAAATGGGTATTTAAACATGTATAAGTAATTTGCGTTTTCTAAAGCATTTATATGAAGTTTTGAAGTTACTATTGTATTTGTGTCTAAGACCACATTCCATATTTAAATACAAAATTAATTAGGTCAGTTTTGGGGATAGATTTATACTCAACCACCATTGCAAACAATGAGTCTGGGTGATCTGCATGGATAGGTGTCTGTAGGTCCAACAAAGAGTCCTACTTGGAACAAATATCAAAAAGTATATATAATTGTTTCTAAAATTGTAAGTATAAATTACTCAAAAGTTAGGTTTTGGGCTTATACCAATATAAGAATTATACACAATATGCTAATGTTACCGCTATTTTATAAAAAATGAAAGCCTACATTTTTCTGACTGTTACATAACATACAAATAAACTATAGAAACCTAGAAAATTTTCCTCAAGATGAATTTTTATGCGGGTTTCGGATGTATTGAATGAATGCTTCTAATTCCAACAAAACTTTCTTTTATACTATTTTCTACGTTGAACCCTTAAACTACCACACTATAGACCTTTAAATTAGGTGGTATTCAATTTAAATAAACGAAAATATGCCTTTTTCCAATCTGTGTATAATTTGTCGATAATTTTGTACATCGATTTAAATGAATTCTTTAATTCGAGTTTTTTAAAATGTTGTATGACAAAAGTTAATTTTTTCCACACCCCATCCTGTCCCCAACTTCTAAAAAAAAAATAATGGCGAAGAATTAACAATAGGGATAAGACTGTTATTTACCCTCAGGCCACCGTATGTTCGGTCGTTATACCCGTCATGTGCTTTTAACCTATGTATACAATAAAGAATACAAAACTGAGAGCATTTGATATACTAATTCAATACGTTTAATGAGTGATATGTTATAAGTGCATCAGGATTACATACTTAACTAAAAAATTGTATTAAACAAACCATGATTACTACTAGCATCACTACGCATCACTACCATTAAAAGCATGCTATGTTGTCATAGTTATACTGCATGGTTTTTTGGGTTAGTCTACCTATTAAATTAGCCCAATTTGGCTTATATTCATAAATTTACAAGAAAGTATAATACATACTCCAAGTATTGAAATACACGCCATCGTGTTGGGATTCAATATTTCGACATTAATTATGTCATCATCAGGAATGAAAAAATTATCCATATTAGCAAACTTATAATATATGCACTAGTACCAAAAGTGTTTAACCAATCAAAACATTACCTCTAGTAGGTGACATAGCAGTGATTTAAACAAAAGATCAAAGCATTCTTACTCTAATGATCAAAGATACCTACAAAAACAAAGAAAGCTCTTTTGAAGCTCTGAGCCCATTGTTAAGCAAAGGGTGTAGTCTAAGTATAGGAACGCTTCTTTAAACAATAGGATAGACCAGTTGCGGGAGCTGTCAATAATGTTAGTACTAGAAAATATTAAACCTAATTTATTACTTGCATTACAGACGACATTATCATTTTCAAGTATACCCTGTAATCCTAAAACATATTGGAATGCCTCACAGTTTTTAACATGATCAAATATAACACTATCAGATCGTGAAGAATGTTCTTTAAGTCTAGTTATTAAGCACCTATCTGTCTTACCAATATAATCACTATTGCAGCCTGGACATTTAAAATGATAGACAACAGAACTTCTGTACTCCTTAGGGGTTTGATCCTTAGTAGATATAAAATGAGAAACATTTTTATACTGCCATAAAGTTATAAATTTTACTTTATTTAAAATTTACAGTTATACAACACAGTTATACAACATATTCGTGGATGTGTGCAAACCTATGCGTGATGTTTCCCCACACTGTGTAATGGAACTTTTCGCTAAGCCCCGCCCTATGGATATTGTTGCTATGGTCACACGCACCTATTCCATGCCCTGTTCTGGTTAGTCAAATGTTAAGTTCGGTTGGCACTCCGAAAAGGTCCATTTATTCCTCACCACCAATGAATATCTCGAACTAAATGCGTATACCATAACACAGCAGATTCTAGTCCAGTCCTTTACAGCCGATGCACATTTAGACCAGCAATGACAAGATAATTAATTTTGATTATAATAACATTTTATGGTTACATAATTTACCAAAATAATTATGATAGGCCTACTATGGTACCGTATCAACAGGGAAAGTGAATCTCCTCTATTGCATTAGATATCACAAATTATTAATGTTGCACTGTTACGCACCTTTTGCCAATGGATACAAGATGCAATGGAAATTGAAAAACAATTGAAATCATTGGTCATGCCTCTTCAAAACACTTTTGATAGTCCCTAAGAATTAGATCGCCGAGGGATTAGATTGTGATTTTATACAGGAACATGAAAACTATTAAAACAATTCTGAACGTTTTCTAGAAATACAGTTGTAGGCATATCTGTATATTTTTTCGGTCTAAATATAAATGAACATTTATACACAAGTATTTCAAGCTAGTTTATGTGCCTATCTTACGCATTGCATAGTAATTGTAGTAATGTTTTTGAGTATCTATTATAATGCACAGATCTACCTCTAAAATTAAAGGCCCAATTAAAGACACCCTTTCTGCAACCTCAAATTAAAACACTGAGCTTGTGGTAATTAATTGGAGGGAGACCTGCAGATTTATTAGTGCTCACAAAAATGATATCTATGATCAGAGTTGTGTATCCAAGATTTTGAAAAGGGGGTTGCTGAATAAAAATATTACCTCGCTGAACGTTACACAAGGCAAGCAACTAGAACGGAGCATATCGAAGAGGCTACGACTACACCATACATTAATGTTAACGTCTTACTCTGCCTTTTATTTCAATTAATTTACAATTTATATTTGTTTCAGCTTTAAACAAAAAGGTGGTTGCTCAGTTATGAAAATGATATACACAATACTCATATGCTGGTATTCATATGCCTATCTTACGGAATACATCATAATTATGTGTCTAAAATAGTTCTAAGTATTTATTATAAACGATAGTATTAAAAGTAATATATAGGCCTATGATGATATAAATACAATTTATCTATACTTCAAAAATTAAACAAAACCATGATTACTAAGCATGACTAAATGAAGTAATATTAATATTATAAATAATGATTATTAAGTAACCAGCATATAATTATAATAATAAATTGTACATGAAGTATTATAACTGTCTCTTATACACATCTAGATGTGTATAAGAGACAGATTCTGGTTGGTCATTTTGTTAAGTTTGGATCCGGAAGGTTCATTTATCACTGAATTTTATGCAAGGCATAAAACTGACAGAGCATATCGATAGCTATGACTATACCATATATTTTATATTTTATTTTTTGAACTCGAGAAAACCCCTTGGTTACGCCATTGATGATAATGATATACACAAATACTTTTGTGTTGGTATTTATATGCCTGTCTTACGGAATAGGCGTACATGATAATTATGGGTCTATAATAATTCTGAGTATTTATTATATATGATGGTATTAAATGTAATATACAGATGATATTGAAATTTATCTATAATTCCATAACAGTCATATTAATTATTCATGTTGAAATTGCCATTTATTTCTATTAATTTACTATTATTTTTCACGTTTAAACATAAAGGTAGGGGAGGGGGTGCTAAGGTACCCTGAAACCCCCCTGGTTACACCATTGATGGCAACGATTCACAAAAATACTCTTTTGCTGGTATTTATATGACTATCTTACGGAATACATGATAATTATGAGTATAAAACAGTTCTGAGTATTTATTATAAATGATAGTATTAAAAGTAATATATATGATGTACTGAAATACAATTTATCTTTAATTCCATAACAGTAATATCAATGATTTTTTTAGGATCTAGGCCTATGATTACTAGAACCTTGAATCAGAATTAAAGGAAGCGTTGGTTTGTTGTGTAAATTCACTTGATCCGATGTTACTCATCTCTCCTCCACTGTTCCCCGTGTACTCGGAACGCGTATGAAGGCTCTGGGAAAACTTCGGTTTCCGAAATCCGCACTTCTTGAACCATGCCTTCCACACGTCTTTGCATTCTTTGCGCATAAAGCAGAACAACACAAAGATTGCCACGCCTTGAAATGTGTTGAAGATGCAGAACAAAACCAAAAACACCAACTGGCCATCGTGATCAAAAGACAGAAACCCGAAGATCCAGGTGAGCCCCAGCAAGCATGAAATAGCCACTGCGTTGATAAACCGCTCTCTAATCTCTTTTTTTTGTGAATGATCAACAATTTTTCCTTGGGTGTTTTTGAATATCTTTCTGACAACCAAACCAAAAACAACGCAGTTTCCAAAGATAATAACACTTACTGGCACAACAATTCCTCCGATTAGGGCACCCTTCTCAGTACTGTTGATGTAACAACTAAATGAAATAATATTAATATTAAATATAATGATTATTAAGTAATGAGCTTATAATTATGATAATAAATTGTACATGAAGTATTATAATATCATTATTTTGTTACAATAGTATTTATATTATCTTATTATTCGATTATAGTAGGCCTGGTTATAAGTAATGAATGACAACTATAATAATAAAAGAAAAAAATCAAACTCAATGAGTTTGTAATACAGTTTGATCGTTACTTACTATTTATCATTACTGTAGAAATCTTTATCAACAGACAGCATAATGATAATTGGAATCCACGGTAAGCCTGTATTTAAACAATAGTATTGTTTCTCACTTTCTTAAAAATTCACATCAGTCGCTATCTCAATACTTGAGACCACCTTTAGAACTTTGAGTCTCTAATTAAGGAGTAGGGCGTTGTGTTTAAAAGACTAAAGATTGCCAGTTGGTAGGTACTTCGAAAAAATGGTCTCGAATTAGACTGGTCTCGAATTGGAGGGTAAACTCTAATTATGATATACACACATACATTGCAGCACTTTATTTACTTTAGCGTTATTTCATCAGATCAGAGCACATTTTTTTTTTTTTTTTAGCACTTTTTTTTTTTTTTTTTTTTTTTTTTTCTCCAAATTATTGAATGCAGCAGCAACCACTTTGATTCATAGGTGTTGATCTGTTGCCTTCTCTCATGTATTCTGCACCAATGCATTTCCTTCGCAGCATTGATTGTATTTTGCTTTGTTATTCCTGAAGATGTAGTTAAGGATTCTGAATTTGACCCAGGCCAGCCCAGTCTCCATTTTTGTATGTATGTATATATATATATAT
>NW_022728397.1:22929-34190 GCF_011630105.1 Anneissia japonica | reverse complement strand
ATGCTTAGTATGGCAGCTCCAATTTGTTCCCCTATTTGATGTAATTCATTTAATATGTCACTTAACCAAAGAATTGTTCCTCATGAATGGAAATTAGCTAACGTTATTTCTTGACTGGATGAAAGCTATTAATCGAGCTATTAAACCTTCATTCATTTTAAGATGTGTATAAGAGACAGGTACTATTTTCAGCAACGACGAATTTTAAGCTACTCTCAATTGCATTTGAGTGAAGATTTAGCGTTTGCACTGCGATGTTTTCTTCGACTTGCGTGTAATTCATACCAGAATTTGCAATTACGTCCACCTGTCCTTCAAACGAATTTAGTATACTAGCGGTTGTCTGAGGCGGTACCTTTAGTTCTGTGATTCCAACAACCTCATCGACAATACTAACAACAGCGTCTGTAACCTGTTAAAAGTAGCTCTGTATATTATAATTCCATACTTGGCTTTATTTACATTTTATTACAGTATTTACCGTCTTATCCAAAGCTCTGTGTTTTGTTATTCAGGATAAAAAAAAATATTTAAATTTTAGCTCTTTCTGGAGTTCAACATATTTGAATTGTTACAGTAACTTTGATAGATATTTTTTTAGACTTGAATCACCTAATGTTTGATTATGAAAGCACACTAATATAATGTGTTGATACTTTTGTAGCTTTATTAGAAATTGCAATAGTTTAACATTGTACTATATAGCCTATATATAATATGTTCTTCACTAAAAGACTTTTCGTTTATAAAACACAAGCATCATACGTTTTCATTAGTTGAACCCAAACTTATGATATTTTCTAAAGCCACAGACGTAACTACCACATCTACCGGCTCCAACACGTCAACCTCCTCTAAATACTGGTCCAACTCTTGACTTACATCTTCCACGTTTTCTTCAGTCACCTCCTTATAAAAGAACAATTCATAAAACTTGATTATGATATTTTTGTAAAACCGTTCTCAAAAATGGTATGTTGATATATTTGTAAAATGCATGTCGTAATATCGTCTCTATGCGCCGAAAAACTACAGCCCAAGTGCACGAAAAAAAGAATACAAAGAAAAGGGGCAAAGTTCAAAATTAAAATGAGAAAAGATGGGACTTGAGCTGAAGACAAAAATGAAGGTAATTGCGGTCACCATGGCAACAAAAAAGAAACGATCTCCACAAGTTTTAAGGGGACCAATAGGACAGTTAAAAATGGTGCTGTAGATGAGGTAGACCTCAGTGGGTAAATGAGAACGTAGTGGAATTACATTGGCCATATGAGAGGATGAATTATGGAGTGACCTGTGTACAAGAAACAAAATGTTGAAGTTGATTTACAGATGAATGGATAATCAATCAATGGAGACGATGCAGAGTGGATGATATATGCTCACGCTTAGAAGTGAAAGCAATGACTTCTACATTTAACTGCAGCTGTAATTTTTCCAGAAGCTTCCAGGGCAACCCATAAAGAACACGTACGATGCTTAGTATGGCAGCTCCAATTTGTTCCCCTATTTGATGTAATTCATTTAATATGTCACTTAACCAAGGTATTGTTCCTCATGAATGGGAATTAGCTAATATTTCTTGACTGGGTGAAAGCTATTAATCGAGCTATTAAACCTTCATTCCTTTTACTGCTGTGGCAGTTTTAGGGTTATAGCTAGGTGGACTCGATTTGATTCTGAAATTCCACAAGGGTCTATTCTTGGCCTTCCTCTCTTTACAGTATTAACACTTTTGTTTTTGGTCTTCCGATATTTGTTTCATCTCAATATGAATACAATTCGGTGCTATGTCCATTTCGATTGGCTGGTCGGTAAGATTGAAAAGTTGATTTTAATCCAGGTTCTTGACAAGCACTGCAAAAGAGGGGGAAGGGGGTCGAGACTAGTCTGGAACAGTCCCTAACAAAATAAGGCATTACTCAAAAGCCGAAAGACTGATGATGTGGAGGGAATACTCCTGATAAGCATAACCTTAGTACCAATATCATCGGATTAAAGATTATGCACGTACCTACCTGTCTCATGTTCCAACATACATGCCTAGTTCATCAAAGTGCAAAATAATGTTTAAGTGCATGAGTATACATTATGGATCCGACAGTTATTACATCATGATTATTTATTTAGAAAGCTCCTATCTTAAAAAGTTTATGCTATAATCTTTGAACATTCTTGGTAATATGTTAGTTAGAATGGACATTTAATAGTATTTCTGTTTTTTAAAGGTTTACCTAAGGTATCGGCACGGTTGAATACAAAAAATGAAATAAAAATTCGTATGTCACATCGATTTGAAAATAACAATCATACCTGTGTTATATTTTTTATTTTAGTAGCTGTTTCACTTTCTAGAAAAAAAAAATAACCAAAGGTTAGCTTGTATAAGCTCGCCATATAAAGTTATCACATGCTAAATTCTTATATTTTTATAGATTAATATTCGTTCCTACGTTGTCAAACATTTCCATTATCATGATTTTATAAACTTTTACGATTTCAATAAAGTAGTATTATCGATTATCGATTTTCAGACACTGTCGGTTCTTAGGCACGCCGATTTTCGCGCACACTCGATTTTCCGGCAGTCAATTTTCAGAAACACTACACTGTAAAAACAGCGTGGAGCATTTAAACACAAAGCTCCTCGCAACGTTGTCCCGTTTTTTGTGACACGTTTAAAAACGTGTCACAAAACGTGTTTAAGTCCGGCCTAATGTGTTTAGGTTTCTGACGTGTTTAGCATTAAATATGCTTAGGTATTTGACATCATAATGTAAAATACCTATAGCTAGCTGTAAATTCATCGTGTGTTTCTCAAGGTTGTTTTTGAATAGTCATCGTGTGTTTCTCAAGGTTGTTTTTTAATATTTTTAGTTATTTGAATTTTAACGTTTTAACTGAAATTACGTTTTAACTGAAAAATAAGAAAGACCTTTGTAATTGAAAAACAAATTATCTATTAGATGACACAACCAAAGAAGTAAAACGTGAACTGGATATACAGTACGGTAATTGCTAAAATGTTGTGATAGATGTAGACATTCCTTATTCATTACATTTAACAACTTTAGTGACTTGAAATTTAGAAAAAATAACATGGTTATTATGTAGGTCTATTATATATTCTAAGCACATGTAATGCTAAACACGTGAAGATCCTAAACACGTTTAGCTTTTAAACGTGTCATCAAAAACGGGACAACATTGCATGGAGCTTTGTGTTTAAATGCTCCATGCTGTTTTTGCAGTGTAGGTTTTCAAGCACTGTCGATTTTCAACTCTGACACTGTCGATTTTCGGTGTTTAGGCATTGTGGATTTTCGAGCACACGATTAATGGTTACTGACATTATTGTACCATTATATTAATAATACTGTTTTTAAGCTACTATATTAGAATTAGTATACCTGACCCTTTTGACGGCGAGTGTGTCTTGCCTTATTTTTATTCTATAGATATTCATGAGTCTGGTTTCTACTATTAAAATTCGTTACCTAAACTTGAATAGTGTCCGACAATGATCTATTTATGTGATTGTAATAATACTGGCGTATAGCTAGCTGTAAATTCATCGTGTGTTTCTCAAGGGGTTTTTTTTTTAAATATTTTTAGTTATTTGAATTTCCGTACAATATTGAAAATATTTGCCTATGTTTAGATACACAGTCTGTGTGAAGCCCCGTAAAGTAATCCCAGACAGGATTATAAGGCACAATATTGAAAATTACTACATTACGTTTTAACTGAAAATTAATAAAGACCTTTGTAATTGAAAAACAAATTATCTATTAGATGACACAACCAAAGAAGTAAAAACGTGAACTGGATATACAGTACGGTAATTGCTAAAATGTTGTGATAGATGTAGGCATTCATTATTCATTACATTTAACAACTTTAGTGACTTGAAATTTAGAAAAAATAACATGGTTATTATGTAGGTCTATTATATATTCTATTATTTAGTGAACATATGCCATTGTATCAGCTGCATTCTACTGCAGACCTATGTACATAGAACCAGAGTTAATGGAAAACTGAAAGCAATGAAAAAATAGAGAATATAGGTCACAGCAACACCCATAATAGACAAAACAACCAGGTAGATAACATGATAAATTTTGGTTCGGAATGTTAACCTTGGAAATGCGAAATATACCGTATTTGGTTAGGTAGGATAGGAGTATTTTTGGTGTGAAACATAATCAAGCTCAGCGCGTCCAAGGAATTATTTTCAGCGAGGTCCCACTACAATAGTATAATACATAATGACTAAAATTAATGATAGATGTGTCATGCAATGCCGTAGCCAGGATTTTCAAACAGTGCGGGACAATATCAAGGGTGGACCCACTTTATATTTTTAGGCTAGATGTAAGAAATCTGGATTCATTTTTTCAAAAAGTCGATTCATTTTATGCATAACATTGCATAATTTGGACCCATTTTAAAAATTTGGACCCATTGTTTGTGGACCCATTAGAAAAAGAGTGTGGGACTGTCCCAATAGCTGGCTATGGCATTGGTGTCATGTCATAAGTGATATTTCTAAAATGTGCTCGAAAATTGACAGCTCATCTGTGTCGAAGGAAAATAAAGATTTTGATTTTGTACTGAGCCCTTTCCCGACTTCTGAGGTGTCTTTTAATTACTTTTTTGTTCTTCAAAATTCAAGGTTTTCCCATCTTGAAAACGGTCTGGTAATTTTTCCCATTGTTATTACAGTAAATCTGTCTGTTATACACATCTAGATGTGTATTATGACACTCGCCTAGACAGTGAGAGGTCGCAGGTTCGAGTCCCGCCAGAGGCATTTTATTACGCAATTTCTTTATTCATTTATTTACAGGACTACATTCGTTGAGAGCTATGCTACACGATGTATTTATTAAGTCCTGTATTCGAACACTGTATTTACCTTTCTTTGATGATTTATATATGATTTAACAGTGTTAACGGCTACCTTGATTTATGTTATATGCACCTATTTGTTTCTAGCCGTACTTATTGTGTAATAGAGTGTATCTGGTGGTATTTGAATCTGTTCAACCATGAAGCCTCCATGGTCTAGTGGTTATGACACTCGCCTTGACAGCGAGAGGTCGCAGGTTCGAGTCCCGGCAGAGGCATTTTATTACGCAATTTCTTTATTCATTTATTTACAGGACTACATTTGTTGAGAGCTATGCTACACGATGTATTTATTAAGTCCTCTATTCGAACACTGTATTTACCTTTCTTTGATGATTTATATCATGATATAGAGATAGACTCTAAACCGTCTCTTGCTAGTAAACTGCTATAAAGATAGATAAAAAACTGCGAGTGTGAAAAATAAGTTCCTTAACCGGGTTTCGAACCCGAGCCTTTTGCTATCTATGCAGGCGCCTTAACTTAACCATTGAGGCTTTGTTGGAAATTCAAATCCGATTAAAGCATCTAATTCGTCATGCTCTTACGTCGTTGGATAGCACTAGTTGTTGATGCATGGCAATTAACACAGATCGAATGACAAGCTCTCTCCTTATAAGCATTTAATGACAATATGAGATCTCCAAACATTATGCCACCTACCGATACTTATTGTAAATGTACACGACGCTCCATTTCCTGCGTCATCACTCGTAGTACAAGTGATTTCATTTACGGAGCCAATTGGATATTCTTGGCTTGGACTCTTTGAACATTTAACCAGTGGTGACTGCGTTTGGTCGTCTGTGGCTTCTGGAATGACCCATTCCGGAGACTGGCTTTTTGAAACGATATTCATCGGACAAGTAATACTGGGTGGGAACACATCAATATAATCTGCGTTTTCATTAAATATATACATGTTTACGTTATAAGACATTAATTTAATAGACATAAATCGACACATGCGTATTGTACAGGCCTATATACACTATATGATGTACTTTTGTATAATATTATGGTAATAATAGTAAATAATAATAATAATAATAAAGATAATGATGATATTAATAATAATGATGGTAATACAAGATACAATAACAATAAAATCATAATATATAATAACAATATAAATAATAATAGTATTGTTTTTCTTCCTTTAAACAAACGAATATATATATATATATATATATGTATATATATATATATATATATATATATATATATATATATATATATATATATATATATAAGTATAGATAATGCCCTAAATTTAAGTTAAGATCAAGTACATTTTCGTAATTAATATTTAAAAACATTATCTCATTTGTGTTCCTGTTGATTCATTTATTATAGTATACATAGTTTTACCAACATATTATATATCTTACTTGTCACTGTTACTAGAAATGAACACGATGCATCATTGTTGACTTCGTCGATAGCTGTGCACACAACGCGAGTGTCGCCGATTGGAAAAACAGAACCAGATTCGGGGTGACACGATACAGTTGGATTACTTGAATAGTTATCCGTCGCCGTTGGTTTCGTGTACTTTACATAAGGCTCCGTCGAAATTATCTTGTCCTCATGACACATAATTACTGGAGGCTCTGTATCTAATCGAATCAATAAAAGTATACTTTTATAAGGGTATAATTTGTATATCAGTAAATATGCGTAATCTCACGACCATCTTTAATTTCTTGTAGAATTTTAGTTTTAGTACGGACACAGAGTGTTGGACATGACTGCTGTAGACCACGTATTATCACACTTTAAAAGTAGGCGTACATTTTGTACATTAGTGAGATAGCCGTGCACATGGAAATACACTTGGAAAACATGTGGACACTTTTCAAAATCTGGAATTTAGAGTAAAAGAATAACTCACTTCAAGCCCGTAGGCAGGATAATTAAAGGGGGTTCTAATTGTGAATTCACCTCATCCCCATCATGGTTGGGGAAGATTTTAAGGATAAAACACAACAGATGTCCAGAAAAACACTCCAATTCATAAGAAAATCCTAACTTTCTAATTTCTGGAGTTCATTTCAACAACTTTCATGCAAAATGCACTTTTTACAAGTAATTTACAAGGGCATCTCTGGGAAAGGGCGGGTTCTTTCGAACCCTTCGTACTCCCTGGCTACAGGCATGCACTTCCAAATACGACTGTGTGTGACACACGACGTACGCATCATCATCTGATCTGATTTGATCTTTTTTTTTATTTGATTTGATCTGATCAGATTTGTTCATCTGATCTGAGCAAAACAGTGTAAGCATCAAAGTGACGTTAAAACAAATTTATTAATTTAATTTTGGCCTGATAATAATAATTACAATGTTTGGCTGCGTAAATTTATTAGAAATACCTTTAGGTATTTATCAATCTCCCAACACTACGAATTTAATTGCAGCACTAAATCATTTTTTGTGTACTCCGCCAAATATACATAACTCTTAGCAAATCAGTGTGTAAGCAGAGAATGCAGAATGTGTACTTAAAATCACGAATCACAAACTTCGCTCAATGACACGTCATCAAAGTAACGTAAAAACGAATTTAACAAATTTTCATTTTGGCCTGATAATAATTACAATGTTTGCCTGTGTGTGTTAGTATATCGAATACCTTTAGGTATTTAACTCCCAACACTACGAACACTACAAATATACATAACCGACATGAGATCAGCGCGTTAAGTTCAAATTAATTTTTTGATTGCTTCGCAAATTTCCGCCCAGCATTCCTATTTTAAATAATATTGAACGTTTACTGATTTATTTACGGCACGAAAATGTATTCACTTTCTTATAATAAAAAAAGTCATTGTTTAATATCAACATTTGATATTAAACAATGAATTGCCAATCCGCCTCAATAGTTGCATCATCTAGGCCTAGAGTTGATACTGGTACTTAGAAACTAAGTTTTACAATGCATACAAATAATGACTAACCTATGGTTACAATAAAACTGCAGTTAGCACGATTACCAGTAGTATCAGTTGCTACGCATGTAACTAGCGTGGTATCATTGAACAAACTTCCAGTCAAATGGTCACACGTGATATCAACATCGCCCTCTTTATCTGTTGCGGAGACATTGAAACGAACGTATTCTGGGGAATTGTACAGATGACCTTCCGGGCAGACAATGTTTGGTACTTCAGAAGCTGTGAGGGTAAATGAATATTTGTAAGAGTCTCGTTAAAAATAGCTTTATTATCTTTTATTAAAAAAAAACACCCAAAGCCATCCACACCTCGTGGCCAATTTGCATGCAGATGTATCAATGGTAACGTGATCCTATGGTATTTTTCTACATGTTAACATTAAATTATTATGTGGGCTAATATTAACATAACCAGTTCATTAAAACTTGATTAAAAATCAAATCATATACATTTATTGTATTGAGATCATGTATTATTGCAACATGGCAAATCATACAAAATCAGTAGGCCTATAATTTAAACACAATTTTTATCTTTTTAAATTTTCTTTAGCAGAATAAAAAAAATACAACTATTTATTAATTATACTCGAAAAAATCGCATTCGATGGCTTACCACGAAAGCTTTCAATATACCTCTACATTTATAGATAATCAGTGACTATTTGTGAAGACCAAAAAAAAGTAATATCATTCCAAATCATGTTATAAGGATTGCTACGTCTTATACTATCAAGTCATTAACTTTACGTCTTTCAGTAAATTAAAGACAAATCAGCATTTAAATAAAAAATATTTTATATGCCAATAATTGTAAAGAGGTTAGAAGGTAGTTAATATAAAGAATCATCTAAACCGGCTTTAATAAATAAATATTCGCCTAAAATGTTATAATGAATGTCTGTAGAGATATATTGGTCACACTTTTAAATGTGAAAAATATGGTTTTCTGTGCCAGACCAAGACATTAAAACATATTTGAAACCATCAAAGCATAAGGATATAAAAATTAACTAAACTATATTAAGACTTAAGGAAATAGTATCTTGTGATAATGTTATTTTTGAATATATTGTAACTTTTGAAAGTTTATTGAAGTTCTTCTTGGTGTTTTTGTTTGTGTGTTTTATATTCATTCCTATTAGAATAATTTGTATTATCTAATCTGTTATACGTCTGTAATAAAGTAAATTATTAATTATTATTAATTATTACTTTAAGTTATATTTATATATTTCAATATTCAGTGAGCATATCGCCTTTGTGCAATCAACGTCATTCATTGAAGTGGTGCATTAAAACTAGGCCTATATGGTACATAATAACATTAAATAACAATAAAACAAACACAAAGGTAAAATTTCTTAGACTTTTTTTGTGAAAATATTTCTTGTGTGCTACATATTATGTGAACAAAATCAAACATTAGACATTCAATAATTTTTAATTTGAATTATTTCCAACCATTGTCCAGAAGGAACGATTTTTTCCAATTACAGGCGAAAATTGCAAAAACAAACACCACAAATATAATAAATATCTCAAGGTATTAAGCAATTTTTTAAAAATATATTTAAAAAAAATAATAATTATTATTATTATTGTTGTTGTTGTTGTTGAGATCATACATACAGACATTAACAGAAAATGAGCAGCTAGCTGTATTATTGGCACCATCCCTTGAAGTGCATGCAACTGTCGTGGAACCAATCGAAAACCTCGATCCAGAAACAGGAAAACAATCAACTGTCGTTTCAGACAAGTCGTCAACTGCTATTGGCTGGCTGTAGTAAACCAATGGGATGATTGATGTAATCTGGTCTATAGTACAGTTTATTACTGGAGCTATTTTATCTATGATTTAAAAATATTATTTTAATTAGAAATAATACTAATACTTTTCATCAACTATAAAAGCATTTGTTCAAGAAATGAAAGTAACAGTCGAAATAAAAAAAATCATATAATTTGCATAACAATCGAACTGTTTAAAAATAAGCTAAATAAAAACACACTAAATAATTATATAAAACGTCTTAAATATGATATTGTATATTCAGTACAATTTTCCAGGTAAAAACAATACTTTCAGAAAATGTATATCAAGTAATATAAATTATGTAGTTTTCTTTTAATATTCAGATTATTGGTGGTTATAGAAAAAAAAAGTAATTATATAATAGCATTAAATTAGAAAACAATCAACAGTCGGTTCAGACTAGTCGTCAACTGCTATTGGCAAGATTTAGTTATCGGATCCGATAGGGAATAATGTTTATCTCAAATATTATTAACTGTATTTATTACCTGTGGAGTTGTATCTCCATACCTAAATTACCCTCATGTTACATAGGATTATTTATTGCGTACTTCGGAATACATTGTGGAAAAATTATATTGGTAGGAAAAATTATATTGACATACCTCTTTGAAAACAAATTGTGCAAAATATGATGGTTGAAATAAAGGTGGGATGCACCCACGAAAGACAAAAAAAAAGATTTAGTTATCCAACGGACAGTGGCGGCAACAGTGTATGAAATCTTGGGAGGGGGAAAGTGATGGGCATGGTAAAATCTTAGGGGAATATGCTGGGGTAGCCCGAAGTGGGCGTGGTCGGGCGTCGTCCAAAATGTCCCTTAAGTGGTCAAGGGGGCGTAGCCCCGAAAAATATTACAATTTAATTTAGGGATTTCATAGGCTTATTTAATCGATGTTACAGATAGCGTTACAGATAGCTGGTGTCGCCACTGCAAACGAAAATAAAAATAAAATCTTTATTATCTTTTATAAAACTTGAGGGCTCACACAGTCCATCCAAATAGGAAGTAATATGAAAATGCAGCATTGGGAACACAAATAATGTTGATAAACAATGTTTGATACGATCTAGCCTATACATCATGTTCCTATATTATGTTTGAGCACTGTAATATTATCTATTTTATTTATACATTATTTCTATTCCTAGCGGTAACAGCAACTTGATTTGCATATTATTTCCTATGATTTACCAGCTACTACATTAAACTATTACGTAGCCTAAACAAAAATTGGTTCCACCATTATGTGAGCCCACAAGTTTTATGAAAGGAGAGAGACTTTCGATCCGTAATGAAAGCGTACGGGCCTCGGGTCTAAATAGTATGACAGTATGACGCTCGCCGAGATAGCGAGAGATTCCCACCAATTTCCACCAGAGATCACTTTTTCATCAGCTACAAAGAACATTCGTTGAAGCACTATGTTTGATATGATTTATAATATCATGGTTCTATTTATTTGATTTACATAGGCCTATTATTATCTATTATATATATAAATAATTTATTATAAGTATAAATAAAAATATATGTATATACTTATATATATATATATATATATA
>NW_022728397.1:19260-22860 GCF_011630105.1 Anneissia japonica | reverse complement strand
TGGTTGTACGTGGAAACGTGGGCATTTTGTCAGTGTAGCGTCGGCTGTCTCTTATACACATCTAGATGTGTATAAGAGACAGGCTGTAGGACATATATCATATATCTAGTGACGGATTAAATTGGAGACAAACAAAAATTATATTCAAATTTTAAGTCTGTGAGTGTCATTTCTGGCACTCTAGAGGTTCCATATTTATAAATTTTCTTACCTCAACCCCAACCATGGTGGGGCTGAGGTGGTATAGAGCCTCAATGCCAGATGCAAGGGGGCCCAGCCGGCCTGGGGCCCCCTAAATTTGTCAAAATTTTAACAAATTTGAGAAAGTAAAGCTGAGAAGGTATAGACCTGTCTCTTATACACATCTAGATGTGTATAAGAGACAGACACTACACACTTTGCCTATCTTTTTTTAAATGTTAAACATTGTTTCTATCCTTTTGTAATATGTTACTCTAAATAGTTTGGGAACGATGCACAGATAAAGACATGCAAAGTTGAGATAAATAAAGTGAACCTGAGGGCCCGGGTATAATCATCAGTCATGACTTCCCTGTATGGTTTATGAGAAGAGAGGTGGGGGAAGTGCATAATATAAGCTGATTATATAATAATAAATATACATATGCCATACAAAGTGAACGGTTTAATACAAACCCGGTACCACCGGATGCCTCGAAACAAAATATATTGTCTCCCAGTTGATCGCTCTGGGGTTCCCATGATATGTTCACATAGAAGTAGTAAGGCCGGCCATCTAATTCTCCTACTTTAGACTTGAGGAATCCAAGAGGCGATACAGTGTCGATGAAAACATTTCTGTAGGTACAATTATTTAAAATAATTAATATTCAATCATTACATTGCTCTTTGTCAACCTATGCACTTACGGAATAATACTAATTATAAATAATTTCAAAAATATGGGGCCTGAACAGAAAAGGAAAGTCGACCATATGTTTTACGTAAGCGAAGGGACTTACAGAAGGTATAGATATAATTTAGTGGTTTTCTATTTTGTCTTAATTTTTAAGCAATTTCAGCCTCAGTGTTCTTATAAAATGTGTTCTTATAAAAAAAAAAGTGTACTCTAGGAACATTATTGATCTTGATAGAACGTTCTCTGTTTTTCAATTTTTTAGAGTTTCTGACTTGATCCTATCAGCATGAATTTCGATTTTGGGGTGTTAAAACTTGGTTTACAATTTTTCAGACTATAATAAATGTGTTTAAGTTCATGGTTTATTGTTTGATAAATTTTATTCTTATTTTCGGATGCATAATACTACAATAGTGTCGTCTGCATACATACTAAGTTTACATTTTCTAACAACGTGTGGCATATCATTTATATATAAGAAAAGCCAGAGAGCCAACGATTAAGCCATGAGGCACTTCGCATTTAATAACACTACGTTCAAATAACGCATTATTGACAGTTGTAAATTGGGATCTTTCAGAAAGATAACTCTTAAAGTATTTTATTGCATTATAGTCTCAATTTACTAAACAATATTTGGTGGTTTTTGAAATCAAACATACACAGACCTACCATCCTGCCCTCGTCGATATCACTATACCAATTTTCAGTAATATTGGCAAGTTCGGTGGATGTGGAGTACGATGTTCGAAGACCTGATTGATTTGCATATACTGTATTAATTTATTAATATTTAAGTACGCATACAATTAATCAGATACAGCTAGCACGTTCTATTATTTTTGAAATAATCGGTAGTTATATCGGTAGTATATATATGTTATACATATATATGTATATGTATATATATATATATATATATATATATATATATATAATCATGGAAGCATAGCTTCATACTATAACGTAGACTATTGGCACTGTTCCATTGGAAAATTTAGAAAATACTCTGTGTACATACAACACTGTGTTCCGTTTGTTACTATTTGAAGTATAGAGTGTCCAAATCAATCTTTGATGTCATAGTCGGCTGTCATCAAATTAAAAACCATACAGCCTAAAGCTTTGTCTACACTCTCAAATTTTATGTGACCAAAAAAACGATGAGCCCATATGGGTACGATGACATCATATCACATATCATCAAATTGTATCAAAAAAGTTGAACGTGTTCAACTCTATATTTAATCAAATTTTAATGCTTTTTTGATGAAATTGGTGTAGACAAAGCTATACATATCAAACACAGTAAAATATTTTGTTTGATATGTAATCACGGGGTGAATACAATATGAATCGTACTATAATATTACAACACATTACGACTTACTCTTTGTTGGCGTTTTCGATATATACAACGATCTGCATAAAGTATGTTTCATTCAAAGGTACATTGATAGATGTGCCATCACCCGGTGTGGGATTGACAAACTGAGGTACAGTGTCACAAGATCCAGAGCTGTTGAAAACGACTACCAGGAACTGAAGTGGTATTTTGCTCAGTGGTGTCGTAGGTCGTGAGGTTGAGAAGTCCTCTATCATTAAAGCGACTGCAAACCAGCCTATGGAGCTGGCCTGATAATTGATTTTACAAGCATTCTTAAAGATATAACAATGATATTGTTAAAATAATTATCTTATCAAATAATATTTTGTCTATGTTTGAAATTCAATTGCACTAAAAATGGGGTCAGTCCGCTATGGCTGACTAGAAATTACAACTTTGATTTTCTAAATAATTTAATATTTTCTTATTTAGGAGACACAATGTCAAAAATGTAAACATTCAAAATTAATTAATATCTCAAAACCTTCGGAATTGTATGTATGACCACACATACATACGCATATTACTATCATATGCACATACATACTCCTTTAATAAATTTTATTTATTTATTCTGTTTATTTATTTTTTAAATTATATTTTTTTAAATTTATTTTTTAAATTTATTTCTATACATATATATATATGTACGCACATATATACATATACATATATATACACATACATACACACATATTATACATAAACACACATATAGTAGTACAAGATCAGTTCAACTTGACTTACCAAAAATGTTTCTTTATAATGATTTTTTTATCTATATATTATCTAGAATTACATTTTGCTTACCAAATTTAGCAATGATAGGCATTTGTTAGAATAACATATAATAAAATAATGTACTCTCTATGTTGATATAAAAACGTTAAAAAATAAAATCAATCATTTAAATGTCTCACTTTATATAGGACCCGTTGAGCAAAGTTATTTGATTAACGGATTAAAAGGTTGTTTGTATCAAATTTACAGGATGTACATATAGGTCTGATGCCATTCCTATATATATAATTTTGTACAGTAAACCTAATAATTGTGCTATTGGAATTGGAGTTTTTGAAAATAGAGACATTTGCCTACTATACATAGTGTGTTTCCTTATTATAATTGAAATCTTACTTCGTCAAGGGTAGCACTGAACTTATGACAAATACTTCCACATTCGTCATAACCTGTTGCCCAACGACATCTTATAATATCATCGTCGGGATCTTCGACTGTAAAGAATATAATACTTTAAGAATAACTTTTTTTCCAAAGTTACAATTAAAGTGACATTATTTTATTTGACTGCAAAACAACTGTAAGCAGTCTA
>NW_022728397.1:17709-18493 GCF_011630105.1 Anneissia japonica | reverse complement strand
CAAAAGAACATCACCAACAAGGGACAAAAGTACAGCATAAATGAAAAAGAAAAAAGACAAACATTAAATATCGTGTCTCTTAAAAGCAATAAACCTAATAACAGGAAAAATATCAAAATCATGGGCACCAACTAAAAAGACACATTTATCAAAGTCATTTAAATTATTAAAATATGATGCATTAATTAAATTAAATAATTCATGAAAAATCGGAATAAAAGGAACATTTGATAGGAAAATGAAATTCATCTTTAATCTCAATTTGTACCACAGAAGGTACAGACTCTGTTAGAAAGAGGAATAACTGGAGAGGTATGGCACCCCTTTTCAATCATGAGGGAGTGAGCACTTGTTCATTGTTTATTAAAGTTGCCACGCATATCGATATCAAAGAAATTACAATTGTTTGTTGTCCTTTTGTTAACATCTAAACTAATTCTGCACATTTTAACTATTAACAGTTCACCAATAAAGCTTGACCCAATATTATGAAGATTATTATGTTTCAAATTTCTTAAAAGATAGCAAAGGACAATAAGTAAGACGAGCAAAGAACTGCGGACAGCATAAAGGAGTCCACTGAGCTGGTAACAATTACATGTTTTAACCATTTTTAAGTGATGACTTAAATGTTGATATTTAATTCAATTTTCTTTGTGTTTAGAAAGTCGGTTTTAATGATAAGGCATAACATGGGCATAACCCATAAGGCGTACGTACGACCTTATGGGTTATGCCCATGTTATGCCTTATTAAGGCGTACGTACGCCTTATTAAGGCGTAC
>NW_022728397.1:14854-17627 GCF_011630105.1 Anneissia japonica | reverse complement strand
ATTCGCACAAAAATGTTTTATTGAAACATAAGATAATTGTCGGCAATCGTAAATTTGGGGAAACTGTAACCAAAAATGAGAATTTATCTTCGAAAAAATAATGGCGTTCACGAAAGCAGTACCCAATCACAGCACACTTACCATACCTCTTAAGCATTAATGTGACGCTATTAGCCAATCACAAGCGTTCTTGTAAACTCGGCCCCGAAACAATGTCGCGAGGAAAGTGACAATTTGTAGCAATTTGGACGAAAGTTCTTCGGTAGAGGTAGTAAATCGCATTTCCCGTCTTCCCTCGACTATCATACCGTAGTTTTTTGTAAGCCAAAGGCGACCGTGCTTTACTGAATGTGTATTGTGGTATTTACCTAGGCCTACATGTATGCATAGTAGGAAGGGCAAGATGTATGTTTATCGACTTTGAATGAAAGACAGAAATATATAATATAATATTTCGATTCTACTTTTTTTCCTTTTTTTTTCGTTTTGTTTTGTTTTTTAAAAGAAAACTGAGACTGAATTACTTCAAAAAATACTGAACACATTGAGGCTGATGTAAAATTTCAAATGTTTTTATTTGCATGCAATGATCAGTATTTCTCGCCATGCCAGTTGAATTTTGTTTAGCTGCTTGAAGACCTTGATAATATGGACTGAATGAATGAATAAAAGTTTGATGATTCCAATAAGGAGGTAAACAAATAAATATTTATTATAGGTCAGTTCAGCCAGTTGCATCCCATCAGCACTTTCATTATCTCTCTGATCATTCACTAGGTATATAAATTTAAATACACAACAGTAACCACGAAGAAAATAAATATGTTGTTGATAACTGTTCATACAAGGAAAAATTAAAAAATATATGGTAATATTTCTCAACACAGTATATGGTATGATGTTATATCAAATAGATAACAACATTCATCAAACAGTATACAGTTCCAATCAGATAAGACTACAGTACTTTCAATTGATTCATGCCTATAATATGGCCTGAATTGCCACCAGATACTTATATCCCTCATGTAGTAACAAGGCTTTATCCTGATTTGCAATAGCAGCCTCAACTAATTCCACCACTCAATGTTTCACATCTTACTAATTTCTCAATGGTTATTTCTCTATTAAAAGTACTTAATATATTATTGTTACATGGGAGAACATGACTTCGACCAGAAGCACTTCTTAATTCTTGATTTCAGCTGATGCAGAATGAAGCAAAATTTGCTTTGGCTGTGGTTCATCAACTTCCATTCACTTGAGTCTGTGGTCTGTGAAAATTAATTAAACAAACTAATTTAAAAGAGAGGTTACTGTGATTGTTTTATGATCAAATGTGTATTTTAATTG
The DNA here is from genome assembly GCF_011630105.1 of Anneissia japonica. Classification (NCBI taxonomy): domain Eukaryota; kingdom Metazoa; phylum Echinodermata; class Crinoidea; order Comatulida; family Comatulidae; genus Anneissia; species Anneissia japonica. The sequence goes on along the minus strand of NW_022728397.1, from coordinate 16,274 downwards.
TTTCCTTTTAAACAACGGTTGTTTTCCAAAAAAAAGAAAAAAAGTAACAAGTAGTATCAGTATAATACAATATTAAACGCAGGTGGTGATGTTTAATTGGACATCTAAGTGTTGATAAATATTAATTGCTTAAGTCAGTTTTGATACCTATTAATGCTATATTTTTTGTTATGATGTGTGAAGGATTCGTATGTAGATAAAGCATACTGTACTAGTATTAATATAATAATTTTGTTATATTCTTTCATGAAGACATTAAAATCAAATTATGCCTGAATTAATTAGTCTAAGCACAGTCACTGAAGGGCACACCCCTACCCCCAAAAAACTGAATTGATTCAATTTGTTTAGTAAACCATTGTTCTTGGTAGATAGTAGTAAATAGTTGCTATATAATTGTACATGGCTATCCTTGAGTTGTCTTCATTTATCAGTTGTTTATGCAGGGTCAATTCATTGCCAAAATTATAGTCTTATTATGTTTACTACAATATAACATCATCATATTTGATTCACAATACTGTGGTTATTTTGCTGTCGATAGTACCCCAGTTTGAGAAAAAGGCACTGGCCTTCCTGTGTGTGTGTGTGTGGTGTGTGATAGAGAGACGCTTAGTGCTTCTCAATGAAGTAAAACATACCATACCATTTTTAACGTTATATGTAACGACACACGTACCTTTAAACAGATTCGGTGCAATTTTGACTACTACTAGTACTACTTGCACCACTATCCCCGAGAGCCTCTTCATATAGGCCTCTATTCATCAGCTTCGACGGAAACCTCATAGCCATATGCCTTACTGAGGACTCGTATTGTTTTCCACAGAGTTGCACATCCTTAAGTTTCTTTAAGCTGTTTACGCTTAATGACACAACCATACTGTATATCCTCACAACATGTATCACAAAAATATGCCTGAAACCGGCTCAGATTTATCATTTGATAAACTTCTGTCCAACGCCATACTTGCAAGTGGACGTGCGTTGTTTACTACTTACATTGGACAAACGGAATGGAAGGTAGTTTGTGATTGGCTGAGCGCCTTGCAGCTAAGCCAAACTTCATCGTTAGTCGTCTTCTGATTGGCCTTAATAAGGCGTACGTACGCCTTACTTACGTACGCCTTACTAACGTACGACTTGGTAGCCTGGTTCTCACGAGAGCCTAGTATCCGGATCGGGAGCTAACCGTTAGCACCTGCGTGAGAACGCCCGATCGGTTAGCGCTAACCGTTAGCGGTATCCGAATACGCTAACGGTTAGCAAGCGCTATCGGTTAGCAAGTGAAGGGTGTTTCTATCATCAACCAATCACACGTACGCGTTTACAATTTCCAGTTTCTTATTGGCCAGTGATTCGATCATCATATTGTTGGTATCCGGATCGGGATTTTCTCGCATGGACGCACGGCAGCTAA
>NW_022728397.1:10889-14409 GCF_011630105.1 Anneissia japonica | reverse complement strand
GCTTACTATAGTATATGCTTTTATATTAATAATATCACGATGATATATGGCTATGTCATCTACTATGGTTGTTATAAATTTTCAATGTTTGTTTTAGTTTTTAACCAACTTTTATGTATTTTTTCATTTAAGGGACCCAAAGGAAATAAATCGATTCGGTTTTTTGGGTTATCCTGAGCTGTAAATGTTTTACTAAATTATCTTTTTATTGTTCATTGTTTTGTTATTTGTAATGTGTTGAATTATGCTCAAATAAATTTGAATTGAATTGACTATAAATAAATATTTATATATATTATCTAACATAATAATCTTACATATGCTTATGTTTATTTTCTTGACTGATTTGTGAACATTCTTAACACATTAGACCTATTTGTTTGTTACTTTGATTTCTCGGTATTTGATTAATGTACTGATGGGTGGTTATTTAGAATAACCACCCATTAGGTATTACGTCTCATCTTGCTTATGTATTCTTAATATAACTTTTACAAAGTCTATGACAGAAAGATCTCTTAGATTCTTATCTTCAACAAATAGATAAATAGTAACAGTACTCCAATAGGAACAAGATCTTATAATCGTATCACTCTATAGCCCTTCAACGAAAAGTTCTTTTATTCAGTTATATGAAACAGGTATCCCTGGCGGGATTCGAACCTGCAAACTTTCGCTGTCAAAGTGAGAGTTACATATATTTGCATGTATTTATATCAGACAATAATAAGAATGTAGATATATGGACAAACATTACCCTATGTATACGTTACTTATTAATTGTGTTAACGATTTTGATGCTAGTTGATTTAAACGTACTTCATGTAAAATACAGGACTTTCTTCTTGAACTAAAACTGAATTTACGCCAGTAGACCAATTTTCATCTTCGCTGAAATCGGTACAGTAAACTCCCAGACTAATTCTTTCGGTTATATTAAAGCATCCTGTGCACCTGAGGCAGCATTCATTTGCAATCAGTCTGTTATTGATGATAGTTGATTCGTCGCATCGATGACTATTTCTTGCCCATGACATTCTCCATTTTATTTCAATCTATAAAATATGATTTACAAAAATAAAATATATTGATTGACTTGTATTGAAAATACATAAAATTACCTAAATGAAGATACACTATTAGTAGAAATATTTTCTAAGTTAAAAAAATAAAACAATAAGTTTGATTAGATATTTCTTTACTAAAATAATAGTTTCATGGCACGATGTGCCACTCTTCAGATAGAACTGCCTAATGACTAAGAATTGTCTAGGGAGCGTTAATGATCAAATCAATCTAATTTATTGGATGTACACATTGGCATGCAACATTTACAGATTTACACTTTTCAATAACTTTGAAGTATAACCAGTAACAGAAATACGGCACATACCATAATGTAATTGCGTCGAAAGTACAAGTGCAAACCAATTAAAATTAATAAAATAATTTCAGAATTACAAAAAATGCACAACAAATATTATTTTTTTTAAGTCAGAAAAATAAAATTTTCAATAGTCATGACAATATTACATTAAGAAGATTTATTCAGAAAAATTCCACAACAAATTACATATTACAAATTGTTTACATAGGCATCAAAAGAAGAGGTGGCCTGTCAGTATGAATACCAAACATACAAAACATACACACACAGAATACATGGAAACACATCAACATTTTAATTTTTAAATTTGGGATCGCCCACAATTGCCGGCACCTCCGGGAAGGGGAAATGCCTCAGTGATCATCACGTCACAGTAATAATACCGTGCGCTCTCAGACACCAAGACACCTCCGACAGTGTACTGCCCCGGAAGGTGCCAGCGACCATGGACGACTCCCAAGAAATGAAGAAATTTTAAAAATATAAATTTAAAAAATGAGTTAAAGCAATTCAAGAAAAGTTTTCCTTAGTAAGTATCTAATATCATCTCTTTCAATTTATTTTTGACGAATTTAGCGAATTTTTGTTTAAAAGGCTATCATATAGCTCATTCCAGATATTCGGTCAGTGAATAAAATTAAAATGGATCTGTGACAGGATGTCAGTCTTGAAAAAGGTACATACATTTTGTTTCAATTTCTTAGGGTTTTTGCACGTTCACATTTAGTATTACTATCAAGGATTTCGCATAAGAGAGGGGGTAATTGCCTGAGATGATTATCTAGAAGTAAAACAGATTGCCTGTACCTTATTTATATCAAAGATTGTAAGCATATAAAATCGTTTAAATAATGGACGTGATCTAGTATCTCGGGGTGAATTTCTTATTAGTCTAACTGCTACATTTTGTTACTTATGTAGCTTTTCAATATGTGTTGTGTGTTAGTAATTTCCCCATATAACGTTTCCATATTGGAGGTGCGGCAAGATAAAGGCATTATATAAACTTATTAGTGTATGTACAGGAAATATGTTTTTTAATTTACAAATGATACCAATGGCCTTAGACATTTTGTTGCACAAATATCGAATGTTGGGTTTCGTTTACAATACCTAAAAATGTGTAGTGACGCTATCCATTCTTTTTAGGTTTATACAATTTATTTCCATAGAGATATTTTGTGACTGCTTTAATATCTTTTGTGGTTGGAAAATAACAAAGTTTATTTTATTTACACTTAGGACAAGTTTATTTGCTTTAAACAGTTTATTAATTTTTGAAAGTTCAAAATTCAATATATGGGTTAAATTAGTAATATTTTTAGTTGAATAATAGACAGTGGTATCTTGTATTTCTAGTATCTTTGGTTTTAGCAAAGATACTAGAAATACAAGATAGAGTTCTCCCATTGTAAAAATGAGGCGGAAGTCGTGCCCAACGTAGGCGGCGCCCTTCTTTTTAATCATGCAAGTTTCCTATACTTCGTGCCCAACGTACAGGGCGCCCTTCTGTTGCTAAGTATATCCAGACGCAAAAGGCGCCCTTCCTTTTCCACTAATGGAGGAAAACTTTTTCACTAAGAGTGCGTCCGGCCATGCGATTCTGCGCTGTATTGTTGTTTTATTCTTTAATGATTCATGATTATGCTTTAATTGTTTTGTGTATTATTTGGATAATAGCAACGATTTCTACCGCCACCAAGGAGGTTATGTATTCACCGATGTCACTGTCTTAGTGTCTATTCCAGTTTGTTTTTATATCTAGTATCTTTGTTGAGAATTGGTAATAAAATACGCGACGACTTGGTAACGAAAGTTTTTTTAGATCCAGCTGTAGGGGGCGTCCCATTTTTCGTATTCCCACCATGCATTTCGGTGGAACACGGTGGAACACTTTTTTTGTGTGGAGAACTCTATCTTGTATTTCTAGTATCTTTGGTTTTAGTGTATTTCTAGCAAAGATCGTATAGCGCCGCTACGCGGCGCAAGATAGGTAACTCCTATCTCCAGAGCCATAGATAGAAAGAGTTGCGACATTGAGAATTTAGAAGCCATTTTGTTTCATACGCGATGCGCGTTCTGTGTCTAACATGATGTGCGTTCCTGTGTATAATATTGTATAATACATTTAGC
>NW_022728397.1:6433-8356 GCF_011630105.1 Anneissia japonica | reverse complement strand
TTACGTTTCAAACATATTCTTTTTTATTTATTCGTAGTTTAATACTATTTTTTGTAGGCACCTTTTAAGGCTTATCACAAACGATTTTACCGAGATCGTAAAGCATCATGTAGTGTAATTTCCATTTTTTTTCTTTATACATTTACTTGTTATTTTCGGTTTAATATGCATGGTATTTTTTTAAAAAGTTTAAAGACTTAATTTATTTTAAAGAAATCACATCTGATAGAGAATTATGGTTAGAAAACTGTTTTATGATTAATTTTATTAATTGAAATACTTTTATTTTTATTGGCACAAATACAGGTTAACACTGCAGTACATGTACTACTATGTTTGAATAAAGTTTTAAAATATAAATATTATTTTTATTCCATGATGATTTTGGATGCTTAGTTTCATAATGGCTTGCATTCACCACCATCCTTCAGGTGCCCCTACTGGTTGTGTAACATATACACAGCAGTACTCCTTTACTCATGATTACGCCCGGTAGTGGGTTGGTCAGCAGCTTTACCAGATTGTGCGTTTCAAGAATTTATAAAATTAAAAACTTAAATGAGTTTTGACAATCATTTTAAAAATAATTAAAATTCTAATACCCTTTAGTTGGAAAAAAAAAATATAAAAAACACTCCAGGAATAATACAAGAAGTCACAATTAAATCACAATTTCTTCCTTTATTTCACATAAAGTAGAACATCATCAGAAGTTCATTGTTGGTATAGTAATGACCAGCATTACCTGAAATGCTTTAGCAAGTGAAATGAAATATAAATAGCAATTTCATAGTTGTGTGATGTACACAAAAGTACTGTCTTACTGTACACTGATTAAAACAAACTGTATTTTACAGCTGAGGTCAATATATTTTAATTTTTACAAACACATTCAATAGTTAGAACAATATTAGTATTTCTACTATCGTTTGATAAAAAATAAAATAAATTTGATCAGTTTTAAAATTTCATTTACAATCAGCATTGTTATTACCTATAACTGTCACTGACATTTATTTTAAGTTGTTCATAACTGCCAAATATCCATTTAAAATATTGGGGGCTAGTAAAATCACCCATTCCTCTGGCTATGTCACTCCTGTATCAATACAAACTAGATACGGACAAATCTAGTTTAGATATTGAATTGAAGTGTTACATTTGCAATTATAATTTACTTAAATTTTCAAGTTATCTTTTATTGACTAAAAGTCTTGAGAACATTATAGTATTATACACACATTCTACAATTTTATAAAAAAAAAAGACATATTAAACCAGGGTCAAACCACCACCAGCATTTGGCATGTCACTCCTGTATCAATACAAACTAGATATGGACAAATCTAGTTATATTGAATTAAAGTGTTTGGAATTAAACAAAAAAAAATACATGTTCATGTACAAAACCGGACCTCTATCAGCAATACTGAACCAATGCAAAATTGCCATGGATACCACATTGAACAGCAATACTGTAGATTTAAAAAGATCAGTGCAAACATAATAATAATAGTTCAAAAGCAAAACAGTTTATATAAATGGTAATTTCATCCACTACTTCCACTATGATCACTACAAAAATATGTCCTAATAAAATTTTAATGCTTTTGATGAATGTCTAAACACAAGGCTGATACAATGAAAATATTGGAATAAGTATTTCAAATAATACTTAAAGCTGGCTGAGTAGGTGTAAAGTTGACAAAGATGAGTGATTGGTTGACATACAGCTGGAATAAACATTAGAAAGCACCTATTATGAAGAACAAGAAAGCCTACGTAAAATGGCTTAGATTAGCACAGGAGCACCTAACTCCAGCTTTGAATATAGGGGGATTGAAACGTGTTTACGAAAATTCCCACCAAATAATATAAAGAGTGTTCTGGGTAAAGACAACTTGATTTCTTGCTTTGAACAAG
>NW_022728397.1:0-4950 GCF_011630105.1 Anneissia japonica | reverse complement strand
GGCGCTAGGCTAATGTACTGTAGGGCAGACGAAACCATTTGGTAAATACTATAGGGCCTAGGCCTAGTAGTAGTAATACATGAACTTGTTTCTCCTTCGTCTGACCCCCTGTATGTATGATTGTTTTAATTGATATTTTGGATAAAATAAATATATTACTATTATTATAGGCTACATGGCATATATGCCTAGGCCTCTAGAGACCTAATCAAAACCTAGAGATGGCCAGCCACACGGTGCATACAAAGGCTAGGCCTAACCTACCTCTGCTGCAGTAAGTGCTGGCTGTACTGAATTACGCTAATTCTAAAGCTAGGCCTACCAATACCATTAGTAGTATCCAATAAACAACTTACTTTTTCACAGCTATTATTTCATTATTATTGTTGACAAGTGGACCTTCTTACCTCTTTCCATCCTTCGGAAACCTAAAGAATGACAGGTCGGGGCAATTTTTTTGCCGATTCGAGCAATTTATAGTTGAGCAATGACAGCCCGACATTACGAAAGCCGGTTGTTTACATTGACTTCCGGGTATTCCCTCATACTGTCTGGTTCACATTTGCTTGCTCGCATGGCGCCCATGGCGATTTCACTTTTTCGATCGCAGTTATCTATCTTGCTCTATAATCTTTGTTTCTAGTATCTTTGGTTTTAGGCAAACCGCGCGTGAACCGCATCACATGGGCGCCCAAACAAAATTATAACTACGCCAAATCAGTATAAATCAAAGTGAATTAAATCACTACGCTAAAAAAAGTTCGTATAAAAATAAACAATAATTAAAGACAACATATATTTTAATTCCCAACATTATTAAAAGAGAAAATTGATGGGAAAAGAGGCAGAGGTAGGCCGCGACTCACATAGACTAACAACATAAAAGAATGGAAGAGAATGAGTTGTGTGATGGCACAACATAAAAAGAATAGAAATTCATGACAGCCGATCTGAATATAAAAATATAAATAGAAAAAAAAATTCCTTTTTTAGTCCAATTTGAAATTTGAAATTTTGGTTGGTGTATGTGTTTGTGTGCATATATTTTAAAGTCTGTATAAAATATATATCACAACCGCTTTAGTATACTTACATTATTTGGTTCTCCTAACCATTTCCATGAAAATGTACCTCCTCGAAAATGGGAAGAATTCACCAGTGAGCTCAAAGGACCAACACACAGCAATAATAATACAAAATTGTTATTCATTTTTCACAATTCTTGACAATCACTAATCTAGAAGGATGTACACAACTTCATAGATATAAACAAAATGACGTTCTCGATATATGTGTACATACGACTACCAGTAACTGTATGTTAATACTTCCTGGTTTGCACATTATCTTGCGAACTAGTGATTTCATTCAGTGTATACAGCGCCGTTTGTTAATATTGACAATTGTAACCTCACATAGTCTACAAGGAAATAACCTCTCACCTTATTTTGCCAGCTACCTCACACTTACATTCCCTTTAAAAACATTTTTCCTCCCATCATCCACCCCCATTTAAATATCTTCTAGATACGCCACATGTGCTGTCACTGCTACAGAACCTGTCCTGGGTTATCTGCAAAGCAAGCATCACATCGTACAAAACAAAAACAAAAAAATATTTGTCAGATGCTCTATCCCCTCCAAACTAGGCATTATTGGGTAGAGGCGTTACCTAAGGTAACCCGCATATAAACATCATTGAAACCACATTTATGAAAATAATCACATTCCGTATTTATTTGTTGGGGAGGTTGGGTGGGGAGGAGAAGTTCTTGGGACTGATTTCCGTGGGACAGAGGCAACTTACTATATTTGATATACATGTGTAGGCTATTATTATTTACTTCGGTTGAGTATCCGTGCCAAAATCAATACACTTTTTTTATTTTTTTAAAGAGCCATAAACTTGTTCAGCTATTCTTTATTATTTTACATTTACGGATTGGTGATTTAGAACAGAAAATACGTACATGCTATTAATTGACTTTTAAAGAATGTCCAACATCAACGTTCGTTTAAGTTATGGTTACTGTTTGTCAATGTAGAAATATTAAGTTGTTACAATGAATATAATACCTTTCGGTGCATCCTAAATAACTCATATGTATGCGTAGGGTATGTATGAGTTGGGGGTGCCTCCCGGTGTACTGCCCAAACACCACAAAAAGGACCTCACTGGAAATAAGTCTTCTTCAGACTTCCGTAGGTTATCCAAAATCTATCTGGAATCTCAGCCTCCATCGGGAATCGAACCCGGGACCTTTTGCTTACACGGTGAAAGTCTTACCAACTAGACCATGAAGGCTTTCGTTGGTTGATTCGATCCGGTAGCTAATGAGAGTTCTCAACGTGTCCACATGGCAATAATTCGAACAACACTAAGTCCGAATCTAAGATCTGAATAGATACACCCTCTTGTGCATTATGCAAGGCAGGCTGGATCTCGAAAGAGGCACTTTATGTATATATGATTTTCTCCCTTTGTCTCAGTCTCCACCGGGTTTGATTCCCAATGGAGACTGAGATCCTTTTTTTCATTCTCAAAAATTCCAATTATTTCACTATTACGTTTATTATTAATTATTAATTGCATTATGAGACTTGTTGTTTCTAGGTTTATCTTATATGCCTATAAAATCATATATGTAGGTGTATATGTCTCTTATACACATCTAGATGTGTATAAGAGACAGCTAATAACAGTGCTCGAATAGGAACATGATATGCTATACTCGTATCAAGCATAACCCTTCAACGAAAACATCCTTATTTCAGTTGAAAAAAAAGGTCCCCGATGAGGGGCAGATGATCGGTTGCAGAACTTACCTCTAGGATTATGCAGGCTGCTTGTGGTAGTCAGGGATTAAACAGTTAGGATAATATACAGCCACATTAAGAAGACTTGTCGTCAATGATCTATAAGACGTTGTGTACATTCCGAATTTCCATGCGGAATGTTAGACGTCCATATTTATAAATAGAAGACTTAAGCTATGTCCACACTATCAATTTTTCTTTGACAAAAAACTGCTGTATGCCCATGCATATCCCTGATTCTTAATGGGCGGCCAGTGGTGCCAAATTTGGCCCGCAAGGCAATTTAATTTGGGCCGTGAGGACAAGCAAAATAATAATTTTAAAAAAATATTTAAAACATATTAAAAGTTTGATGTATACATATAAAATAAAATAGAGACTTAAATGCAACCCCTGGTTAATGGGGATTGAATGAAAAGATGACAGGCCGTAAATAGAGACCAAAATCGATCACTGGGTGCTTTACTTGGTCCTATTCTCCTTTGTGTACTTTCAAACAAGCAGGAAATGCGTTATGATGTAGGGGTTACCCCACTTCTGTCCTTATGCCTGATTTGAGAGCATGGTAGAAGACACCCATTGTTATATCATGAGGTAAACGGAACTAAATTTATGTTATTTTGTAATAAGGTCTATTGTGTTTTATCGTCACTAACACTTGTACATTTTGCACGGTAATACAAAGTTAGTGAACCAAAGAACAGTGCTTATAAAAAACACATTGTACTACAAGTTGACTGCTATAACAGATTCTCTAAACTTACAGAAGTTGTCAAAATTTTGCTGCACGTCTAATTTTTAACATCCGATCCTCTCATACTCACGCATCACATCTTCTCCGTGAACTTCACAGTGCATTCGATCTTCACCATTTGTGGCTGTCATTAGGTTTACTTAAAGCCTCACCTCTTTAATTAATTATCTTCATTTTTATTTTAATTTCATTTATTGTTGCATTATTTATTTGATTCTAAACTTTGTCACTGCTTCATATGATTTGTTTACTTGTTCTGTGCTGAGTTAGGCAATGATCATGACTGCCTGTGGGTTGTGAGGTGACTAAGTATGTGGGGTACAGCGCTTCGTATCTGCAAAGAAAGGCGCTTTATAAATGACCTGATTGGATTGGAAGAACAGAGGGGAACATGTTATAGAGTGGGCAAGCACCCATTATTTGGCTATAATTGAACACAGAAGTATTAGTATAATATTCCCACCTCTTATCCTGCTATCCACCTAAAACTATAGTGTCCACATAGAATTTCCTACCCACCTCAACCTAATTATGGTAGGGGATGAGGTGAGCAAATTTTTTAATTAGACACCTCTAGATCCCCGAAAATGGCACACTGAGAATGTAGAAAATATTTTTCTCTACTTCTTTCCAACTGAGGGTCCTGAGCTTGTTTCCCTCAGATTGCCCTTTTATTTCCAGCTTCCGATATAAATACTATTTGCTTCATATGGTTTGACAATGCTGCTTCAGGTTCGACAATGTCCCAATTAACCTCAGAAGTTAGACTTATAGGCCTACATTAAATGGGAACAAATTCTTTGTGAAGTGACCGTATTCTGTTTTTAGTTACATATACATTTGCTTATGCAGCACCTTTTCATTTAAATTTTATATTATATATAAATATAGGCCTATTATATCACGGGCGCAGCGGAGGGGGTATTCAGGAATTAGTCTAATACCTTAAAAATTTCAAAAATATGCTTTTATGCTCTCCTTTATTTCGACAAATTAACGAAAACAGCGTCACGTGGTGTTATTACGCAGATTTTACATTATAAGTGACACAATTTGCCTTCCATAGGAGAGGTATTAAAATTTCCCAACAATTACCTCGTTTTGTCACAGGGGTGGCGCCAGGATTTGTCCGACGGGGAGGGGCGCGAAGTCCCCGACCGGGGCCCGATTCCCCCAGCGAGGGGTCAGATTTCCCTGACGCAGGCGCGGTCGAACTTCGATTAAAAATTCTCGAAAGTGGTTCAGGAGGCGAAGCCCCCAGAAAATTCTGACAATTTAGGGGTTTTGAAAGGCTTATTTAATCGATTTTAGAATCTACTAATATGTAGAAAATACATATATTTCCCCCCCCCCCCTCCGACGAATTGTGCTTTTCCTTC
>NW_022728396.1:0-1121 GCF_011630105.1 Anneissia japonica | reverse complement strand
GAATAGTAAAGATAAATAATCAGATAATACAGGCTTGAATAAACAACAAAAGTAACATAATACAATATGCTGGTTCATACTGTGCTTTCTTTTATAACGTACTGCGAAAAAATGTACCTTGAACATGAGTAAGACCATTTGTTGTAAATTATCTAAACACAACAAATAACATGGGCTCCCGAAAAAACATAGGATTAGTGTATGAACAATACAATATAAAGTGAATGAGTACAAATCATAAACAATAAATAAAAGTCAAAAGGCAAACACATGATTCAGTCCAGTAGAAACGCTGACCAACATTGATTTGAGTCGGTTATTCCTGGAAAGGATAAGGAATGCCAGTCGACGGGCGCCATTTGCCAACTCGAAACTTTAGCTTTATACCTTGATCATATAATTCTTTAACTTTGGATTTCCACTTGTTCACCGTAAGGTGTTTCAAATGCTAGTTTAAGTTCAATATGTTATTGCCTATTTGTCTGAATATATTTCATATTGGTTTGTAGGCTATTTTTATGCAGTATTCATACCAAATATGATACTGTAATAAATTGACCATCTCTTAGCAAATACATTGCTATTTCCCATGTGTGTAATTGCTGCTACTTTGAGATCAGATTCAACACTAGTCACTAGGTACCTCTCGGTGGTCTAGTGGTTATGACACCGGGCTAGTTATCTATTTGGAGGTCGTGGGTTCGATTCCCACCCGAATCATTTGCATTTTGTTTTCGCTAATATTTGGAAACGTACCGAGTATTCAGTACGATAACACGTCAGGTAGGACAAAAAAATCACTCGTATATAATATAGTTACTACTTGGTTAATTACCTTTAAAATACGTATTCTATTATAGTAATTTTCCAGGAACTTTCAAATCTTGTGCTTTGAAGGGTTACGAAAATACATGGGATGAATGGTTCACGGGCTCTTGTCATGAAAACGGCATTATAGTCGGTGCCTACAGCTACCACAACAACGATATGGAAGACAGAAGGTAAATTACTACAATGCTAAAGTAAATTACTACAATGCTAAAGTAAATTACTACAAAATGCTAAAGTAAATTACTACAATGCTAAAGTAAATTACTACAATGCTAAAGTAAATTACTACA
>NW_022728395.1:2140-3047 GCF_011630105.1 Anneissia japonica | reverse complement strand
GTATGGAATTATCCTCATCATCTGGAATTGTTACCAATTTATTCCATCTGGTTAAGGTCTCGGAACTTGGTTCTTTGTAAAAGATGGATAGCTCTGTGACAGTATTGGGACCATCGCCTTGTATTTGTAGAGCTGTCATTCTGACTGGTTTCGAAAACTCAATATCCACATAAGGATTTGGTTCTTCATCCAGATTCTTTGGATACCATGGCTCTTTGCTGTCAATCTTTGTACTGTCTGGATTGGCAATATTATCAGAAGTAGTTCTGGTTGTTTCCAATTCATCAACAGTATCCAGGTCCATGTGACATACTGAAATTTAAAAAAAATACATGATTCTTATTTTGTTGTTTTATAGTAGGTTCATTTTGCTAAAAGCTGGAAGAAAAAGAGTTGACATAGTTAACTAAAAATCATGACAATAGTTATTTTGTTTAAAGGTTTGCATGGCAAAGTAAAAAATATAAAAGGCTTGCAGTACACCACATATAAGTAGATAATTCTTTAAAAAACTGTTGTTTTTGTTAAGAATGTCTTGATGTATCTATTTAAATGTTTCAATCATCATCAGAAGAATAACATACAATTTGAAAAAGAGTTTTGTTTTCTAAAAAAAAAATGTTGTATGTACAATTCTAAAATCATTACAGGTTAGAAACACAATTTTACCTTCTTCGGTTGTTTGTACTACCGGCATTGTAGTGGCTGGTGCACCTGTTCCTCTTGTACTTGGAGCAGATGCTGTGGTTGATCTTTGTGGTGCTACAGTAACTATACCTGTAGGTGCTGGTCCTGTTGTTGGAGCTCCAGATGCTGTTGTGCCTGGTGCAGCAGAAGTGGTAGCACTCACTGGAACTGTCACAGCTTCCGTTGGTAATACTGTTGTCACCTCATGTAAACATCCAAA
>NW_022728395.1:0-2132 GCF_011630105.1 Anneissia japonica | reverse complement strand
GCTGTCTCTTATACAACTCGTAATGTTGGCTCATTATCATCATAGGACACTATTTCAACTCTTATGGCTTCAACAATTGGGAAGTCTTCAGGAAGTTCAAGCTTCGCTGGTATGGAATTATCCTCATCATCTGGAATGGTTACTAATTTATTCCATCTAGTTAAGGTCTCGGAATTTGGTTCTTTGTAAAAGATGGATAGCTCTGTGACAGTATTGGGACCATCTCCTTGTATTTGTAGAGCTGTCATTCTGACTGGTTTCGAAAACTCAATATCCACATAAGGATTTGGTTCTTCATCCAGATTCTTTGGATACCATGGTTCTTTGCTGTCAATCTTCGTACTGTCTGGATTGGCAATGTTATCAGACGTAGTTCTCGTTGTTTCCAATTCATCAACAGTATCCAGGTCCATGTGACATACTGAAATAAAAAAAGATACATGATTCATATTTTGTTGTTTTATAGCAAGTTAATTTTGCTAAAGGGTTGGGTGAAAAAAGTTCATATATAGGTAACTGAAAACTATGAAAATAGCTGTTTTTTTTCTAAAAATATATGAATTAAGTACAATTTTAAAATTAAAACATAATGTTAGAAACACAATATTACCTTCTTCGGTTGTTTGTACTACTGGTATTGTAGTGGCTGGTGCACCTGTTCCTCTTGTACTTGGAGCAGCTGCTGTGGTTGATCTTTGTGGTGCTACAGTAACTATACCTGTAGGTGTTGGTCCTGTTGTTGGAGTCCTAGATGCTGTTGTGCCTGGTGCAGCAGAAGTGGTAGCACTCACTGGAATTGTCACTGTTACTGTTTTAACAAATAAATTATTCTGATTTTCATTTATACAGTGATTGCTAAACTTCTTGTACATAAAACTAAAAATCTACTCTCATTACATCATTACATCCAATTAATATATACGACAAGTGTATTTAACGAAAATAACAACAATTAATGAATAATGCAAAAAACAGCTATAGTAGACTACATGATAAGGCAAGCACATTCCAAATTTAGATAATAATGAAAAAAGTTCCAGGAAATTATTTACAATATTTACACCACATTACTACTTTATGACTAATATATAATGGTTGTCAATACATTGGAACAATTCAAGTAAAATTTTAACAATAATTTTAGTATTGAACATTATTCACTAGGTTATGAATTCATTAAAACAAATAATTTAAAAATTAATTGATAAAATTGAAAAGTGTCTATTAATCCCTACTTTAGCTTGTAAAATGTACAAAAAGACACAGAATCATTAAGAAATATATTTACGAGTAATATATTCTTTGAAATTGTAATCAATTTCATTAATGGAAATCGTTTCTGTTTATATAGCAGTACATTTTTCTGTAAACTTGAAGCTGATTTCTGGTATTATAATTGACTATATATCATACTATTGATATAATGTTACTGTATATTTAACTGCTCTTTATAAATACAATTGAAATTGCACTTTTTAAAATTATAATATTTTTTCAATTGTTACAGTGCTTAGTCGATTTTAGTCATACAAATTAATTAAATTTAAGAGAATTACAGGTTGCTCTCCAATTCGAGACCACCTTGGGACCTGAACATTTGGGGTGGTCTTGGGATTCGGTATCCACATAAAGGGTTCGTTTAGTGTTAATAGACTGAAAATTGTTGTTTGGTTCTTTTAAAAAGTGGTCTCGAATTAGAGGGGTGTCTGAATTAGAGCGGTCTTGAATTTGAGGGTGCACTGTATTTTTGAGACAGCATTATGGAAATATGAGACTACATTGGGAAAACAAGACTGAATCAGCAAATTTAAATTCATGTTACCGTTGTGGTACGTAATTTACGTTGTTTTGGCTTAGTTTAAAAAGAAAAAAAGAAAATTACACTCTATAAATTCATGTTAGTTTTTAATTTTCAGTATTACTAAAGCTTTCATATTATATACTACATTAGCTCAGTAATTGAGTAAAAAAAAAGAAGAAAATTACCGTGTTTAAAAGTTGTTAGAACTGGTCCTGTTGTTTGAATTGGTCCAGTAGTTCCTGTAACTAGCCCTCTAGTACTTGATACAGCTGCAGTAGTAAATACTTGCTGTGCAGGTGTTGTGGAAGCAAAAGGCACTGGTCCTGTTGTC
>NW_022728394.1:0-602 GCF_011630105.1 Anneissia japonica | reverse complement strand
CTTAACTACAACAGTTCTTTTCAAAACTGCCTATGTGGTGTACCGCAAACATCAACATATATTTTAGGCATACATTAGTTAATATTTTGGGTGGTACCTTACTTTTTCTTCGTGTGTGCACTTACATGCAAGTCTTGCAAAATACCCCACTGCTTACAAGTGGAATTGACCAATAAAATATTTTATTAAATCTGATTACTATTTATGAGGTGTAGTTATGCTTTAATTCCTGTTTTCTCTTCCCCTCACACACAAAAAAATCTATATTAATATTGCTTCACAATTTTTTTTTTCCAGGCGTTACAGGTATACAGCCTATCAGCAATTTGTACGTTGGTGCTGTGGTTATCTTGGCAAAGACAGGCGAGTGCTGATGTCGTGTAATGAAGTCCATACATGAGGCATTTCCTGAACCCAGTGCCAACTACACAGAGTTTAAATATCCTCCCCAGACAGGTGAATTTTAGCTTCTCCTTTGACCAGAGGCTCCTCATGCTGTAGCTATGTTAATGTATTGCCAGTATGAATTACTATGTCTGTTAAATTAATTTTATCTATTAAAATTGTATATTTTAACAATAATTTATTTTTGGTTAATTACA
>NW_022728393.1:0-2337 GCF_011630105.1 Anneissia japonica | reverse complement strand
GTGCGTTTGCGATGTAAAATAAAGTGAACCAAAGAGAACAAACAAAAATTTGTTTTACATCTCTTTATTTATCTCTCGCATTGATTCATTTTTGTTAAAAGACACACACACATAATTTAAAAAAAAAATATAATGGAAACAGTATTTTAGTTTAACAACATTTTATTAAACAGATAATGTATGACTCGCTGAATATGACATGTACCCTAAAAGGTTTTGTCTTCTGTAATGGCACCTACGCCATGGAGTACTGAAATGCTACGTCATCGTTACTGTTCAGAACGTACGTTTTCAGAGCGTTGGGTAAAAGGATCACGTCCAGATTGAACGAAATTATGGTCCATCTGCAGAGAGCCTTTAAAGAATGCACCGTCGAACCGCTCGAATCGATAGTGAATCGAAAGCTGGCGATCCCACTTCGGCATCGAACGGCGAATCGGAGAATTTCGTCGGGAAGATACAACAGCAAGGTCTTACCCGACGGAGTGACCGTCGACAACGACCTGGTCGCTTTATCGTATTGGATCGTGAGTCCGTCGGATCGCATTTCCACCCACCAGCGTCGACGTTCGCTGACCAGACCGGCTGTGCGAACGTCGCCGCGCGAATGGTGTATCGTCAGTCGATGAAGCCTCTCGCTCGAATCGCTCACGGCCGATCTCATCGTCACCATCGTTCCGCGTTCGTTCTCCTGCCACATTCTCGACGACGAAGCGGGAAGTTTCGTCGTACACAAAATTGCCACGTCATGGGCACTTCGCGAACGCCGATAAATAGAACGAAGGTGACGCCACCGTCATCATTTACTCGCCAAGAACCGTACCGTTACTTTCTCAACACGCCTCCACGTCATGTTGTCGATGATAGTACCGGTTCCGGTGTTTGCCGCCGTCGTGTTTCTCGCCTTCCTGAAAATCTCGATGTCGATATGTTTCGGGATTACCGACAGCTTGAGTCCGGCTCTGCTGGACACGAACACGAAACACCGGATCGTGGACACCTCGCTCAGCTTCTTCAAGCGAGCCGCTGCGGTGATTACGTGTTTCGTGACATGTTGGATTCCGGAGTTCATGGATCGCTCCGACGCCATAGTCGTCGAGTACGTCTTGTGTTCGTTCGCCGGCGCCTACTTGAATCTTGTCTTGGACGGACTGTGGACCGACTCTTCCGTCGTGAGACGGGTTAACAGAGCATTGGATATCTACACCTTGGTCGCTCTGGTAGTCTGGCTTTGGTTTCGGGATATGACCGGGGTTTGCCTCATGGCAGTCGTCGCCAGATGGTCGTTCCCCATCGACTACGCGTATCGTTTGGAAGGGAAGCGGCACCGACTGAAGAAGTTCCTGGCGGTCATCTGCACCAACTGTCTGCTGCCGGCGATCGTCCTCTCTCTGACGTACCACTCGTGTCGTCCGGGAACCGGACTGTGCGAGACGCCGACATTGGTCACCTGCGCATTCTTCGCCGTTCTCGTCATCTTCCAGATGGCATTGATGTTGGATGCGGTGAAGATGATGTTCTGCTGTTCGCACGAAGAGAAGGAGGAGACGAAGACGGGAAAGAAGGTTGAGTTGATAAGCGAAAAGATTACTTTAGTCTGATTGATAGAAACAATAAATGAACAAAAAAGAAATACACCAGAAAATCGTATTATTTGTTTTCCTTTCTTTATTTATTGGGTACATTTTTACATAAACTAAGAGGGAGTGGAACGTCTCGGGTATTTCATATTTAAAAGTAGGTTGACCGGTAAGCGTCCGAAGGGGACGCGGTCGTCGGCGAACAGACAGCACGTCCACTTGAGACCGCCCGCTCGTACAGCGTAATTTGATCGCAAAGTTTGAGCTTGCAATCTCGCCAGCGAAATTTCCACGACGCAGGTTCCGATCTCACGGTCACGATCCTGTTCTTCGTCCTCAGCTTCCGGTCGTATATTTCGCAAGAACGTCGGAAGGCTTGCACGAGCCGAGATTCCTTCTCGGTCAGGTTGAAAAGCGGCTTCAGCAGTCCTTCGACGAAATCGTCGGCCCTAGCGCCGCCGGCCCAATCTCTTATCACCCTTCCCACTGACGCAAGTCCCTTCCTTATGCGGGCGTTGTGCGTCGACAGCTCCACGTTGAAGATGCGGACGTGGGTTGCCGGAACGTGAGCGATGAACAGCTGGTCGAAGCACTTCGCCGATGCAAGACCGACCTCGTGAGCGTGACTCCTGAACGCGGAGATCACGCGAACGCGGGCGTCCGCATCGTTACCGAGTCGGTTGACGATCGCGGTCCCAAAATCGTGGCGGAGTTCGTCGCCGGAAACGTGTTTCGAGAAAAAACAACAGATAAATGA
>NW_022728392.1:0-1089 GCF_011630105.1 Anneissia japonica | reverse complement strand
TTTGATAATTGTAGGCCTAGGCTAGGCCAAAGTAATATAGGCCTATCTAAAAGTCAGACAATGCTGAATAGGCCTAAAAATGTAATGACGTGCACAGCCTAGGTCTAGATTCGGCTATATCGTCGTTGCATCAGGGAATGCATCAAGATGGAAAAATGATGATTCTGTGCGTGCAGTTGTCTCTTCTATCCACCTACACTCTATCTAGCGCTCTAGAACAACAAGGAACACAACATTCCGGTCCGTGTACTGTACTTGCCCATACCAGTTTTCGGGAAGTTTCGGCTCGACAGTCGTTTCGGCTTATTTATTATTGGTTTTTTTTCTTATTTATCTGGCTTTTGCTTTATTTTCCTTAATTTTGAAAAGTTCAAAGATACAAGTGCAAATAAAATTCAAAAAATATTCTGAAATGTTATGGTGTTATCTCACTTTCTATGATTGTGTAAACTTGAAATGATAATTGATGGCCTGTAATATTAAATGTAAGGATAGGCCTATCTAGGGCCTATATTCTAATAATAGGCCTATAATTGACAGTTCCCAAAACTGGTCTATCCTATTGTTTAAATAGGTGTTCGCTATTCGTAGACTACACCCACTGCTTAACAATGGGCTTAAAGTGTCAAAAGAGCTTTCTTTGTTTTTGTAGATAGCTTTGATCAGTGTATGAATGGTTTTATCTTTAGTTTATTCAGATATGTCACCTACTAGAGGTAAAATTGGAGATTGTCTACAGTGTCTAAAATTAAGACAATTTTTTTCCCTTTTTTTTTTTGCTATTTTGCGCAAATTTGCGTTTTTTGTTCGGGATCCCGATAAAAATCCCACTGGGATCCCGATCAAAAATCCCGATCGGGATCCCAATAGAATCCGGTAGGATCCCGATAGAATCCCGGTCTGGATTTTATCGGGATTTTTGATCGGGATCCCAGTGGGATTTTTGGTCGGGATTTCCGATTTAACGGGATCCCGATAGGGATCGCGACCGGGATTCTATCGGGATTTTTGAACGGGATCCCGGTGGGATTTTTGGTCGGGATTCCCGGTTTATCGGGATCCCGATCGGGATTCTATCGGGATCCCAAC
>NW_022728391.1:404-1396 GCF_011630105.1 Anneissia japonica | reverse complement strand
CGGTTTAGTTGAAATTGGCGCTATATAAGTTATTTATTATTTTTACTATTCTTATTATTTTATTAAAATCATAATAATTATTATTATTATTAAATAACACAGTATTTTCAAAAAGTATAAGGAATTTGGCCAATATTAAGATTTTTAAAACATATTCATATCTGTAAAACCATTCAGAATAAAATATCAAATTTTGTTAGCAATTCAATCAATATATACTGTATATTGGCTTATATGTATTAATATAATATGTACATGATATGATTTTGTTATAAATAAGGATTAAACTATATTAAGGCAATTTGGGAAACCATAATTTATCTACCAGACAATACTATTATTATATCATTCAACTTTTTATTGCCTGTAATATAATAACTTATTTTTGTCCTTTAGTTTCTGTAAATTGCTCCTCGAATTAACAATTACTGCTACAGTAACAATTTTTAATTCATATCAAAATAGAAAGTTTAGTCCTGAGTCAACAACATTGACATAAAAAAAAAATGTTATTCAACACTTAATGACAAATAAACACCCTTCCTCCACCCCTTATATTTTTTTATAAAGTACTTTTTTTCTGGATAGAGCGTCATTGAGATCAGACCATTGTAATAAATGTAAACAATGGTATTGTTTGCTAATACAGTTGAATATCTATGATAGCTTTTGCATGCTTCGTCAAACTCAAATCTCTATACTGTAGAGTTTGTTTATGTATCACACTATCCAAATTACTGATTATGTCAACCACTCTTGCTAGTCTTCCTGAAGAAATAGTAGTATAAAATGAAATATAAAACTCTATAGAAAGGGTCAAGCCTGTGTTTTGATTTTGATTTTCACTGCTAGTTTACAATATTATTACTAAGTTTTCCCAATACATAAACACATTGATACAAAATACTGCATGTTAAATTCATATTTAATAAATGACAAAACAAAAATTATACAAAATAAATATTAGGGCTTTAAGGCTGGACTATTTAATT
>NW_022728391.1:0-313 GCF_011630105.1 Anneissia japonica | reverse complement strand
TTGCTTCCAGTACTCACAAGAATTCAGGATGTGAATCTTCATCTCGGATCAACTGTTGAAAATAGGGAAAGTAGGGGCATTACTACAATGTACCAATTAGACTAATGTTCACTACTGGATGCAATGTTGTAACTTCTCAAAATGCCTTTGTGCCTGAATACTGTAAAGAGGGTGTACTTCAATTCAGCTGCAAAGTTTTCCATATACCAAATAGTATGCTTTTGTATCATTTGAAATAACAAGAGTGTTAGTGTCATAGATGAAGCATAAATTGAATAAGGTAGTTGATGATTAACAAAAGCATCAATTAAAT
>NW_022728390.1:0-589 GCF_011630105.1 Anneissia japonica | reverse complement strand
CCCCTTAATTTTGAATAAGTGCCCCTTAATTTTGAATAAGTGCCCCTCGATTCCAAAAAAAATACAATACTGTACAGTACATCACCAACTTAATTTTCTGCATCGGTCAGTCAATCCATCTGTCGGTTATCAGTATCCATTAAGTTTAATATGGTTTTCAGTTTTGATGCACCTTTACAATCCCACTACAGTATTTAATATCTAAAAATGAAAATACTGTATGGCCATTTTCAGTCAACAAAAATTAACTGACTTCATCACTCTCGTATCTAAGCAAGAAACCCTGCAATGATCTTGCTAATCTGAATTGGCAGATGGCCAACACGCTTAACACCACTATTAACATCACCACTAGGCCTAATTTTATTTGCTGTTGTGTACCCCCAACATTCTTGTCATGAGCCATGCTTTCTCGATGATTACCTTTTCTTCACCAAAACCATTCGTTTATCTTCGAGTTAAAAAAAAAGTGCCGCTTGAATTTTCCAATTTCCCGTAAGCACCCCTTCAATTTTCATCTATTTCCATAAGTGCCCCCTCAATTTCCACTCTGTTTTCATAAGCGCCCCTCAAAAGGAGCCAAAAATAT
>NW_022728389.1:0-1334 GCF_011630105.1 Anneissia japonica | reverse complement strand
AAATCCAAATAGATGTCCAAAGTAATGTTACCATAACTATGAATAGTTATGTCCAGACCATGGCGAATATAACTTTACTGCTAAAGAAATTAGCAAATCTCTATATATAATATGTGTGCGTGTGTGTGTGGCAGTATCTAATTCGGGTTCACAACTAATATGTAACCTACCTCTCTTTTACTAAAGCTTTCTAATACATTTCCTATAAAATCGTTTCTCTTGTCGTTTAGAACAGTCTACATTGCTCAACAAACTTATTTGATCTAATTAAAAAAATTGAACGACAGAATGTCAAATTAAGAAAAGTTAGAAACATAAGAACCATTCACTCGTATTTTACGTATTTTAAATTGAACGTCAGCAGTACTTTTAAATTTAGAAACTTTGAAAAACATTCTGTTCTATGTCAAAGTGCTATTTTCAAGTTGATCACCAACTGTGGTGCAGGACTGAGGTGGGCGTGGCCCTTCTAGCACTTGGTCCTCATAGCAATTTTTGTGCCCCCTCCTCCCGATCAACAAAGATGGGTCAGAGGTCAATAAGGGAATTTCTCTTTATTTTGGACAAAATGTTTCATCAGATTAGGAGTGCAGGGCGCTTATTCATGCGAGTACTGTATACAAAATTCTGAAGTTCAACACCAAAATCAACTCTCTATGACTCGCAGTTAAAAAGATCTTAAATATTTATTCTGAGCGGGCACCATTTTGTATTATGCAAATTAGGTGATTTTATGTAATCACTTATGTCGTTGTCAGGCAGAAATCAAAATAGTATGGTATGTGCCACTTATGAACCAAATTTAGCGCCTACATCCAAATATTCTATTTTAGACATTATATTCGTTACCAATATGTTGATACATTGTGACATACACTAAAACATTCCTATATGGACCTTTATAGTGAAATATATTGAAAACGGTGTAAAACTGTTCAGCTTGAGAAGACCTTTCCAACGATAACTTTTTGATTGTTATGTTTTGACCTTTGACCATCTGCAAATACAGTAGAACCCCTTTTTTGGGACACCCTTATTCAGAAGACACCCCTATTTAAGGGGAAACTTTTCTGTGAAACGAGGGGAATATATATTTTAACATATCTTTTCAACTTCAATCTTTTATGATAAAAATTGCAATAAAGCTTCTTGTATCTCGTATTAATACTACAGTATGCTGGTGGAATGGCTGATACGGTGCTTTTTTAAACCCTGTTTTCAATATTGAAGTATATTACAACGTCAAGTTGAAACTAAGAGATATGGAAAGTCATTTGTTCCTACAGCAATTAGATTTTATGATGTTTTAGTGAAATATATTTTTTTTTAACTTA
>NW_022728388.1:0-529 GCF_011630105.1 Anneissia japonica | reverse complement strand
AAGGGAAAAACCCATAAAACAGCAAACGGCCACATAATGCAAAGCTATTTAAAATTAAAACGAAAGAATCTCTATTGGGATCCGGCGGGCCGCCACTGATGCACGGTAGAGATTGCATCTTTAGATCTCCGATCTTGTTCACAAATTCACGGACTACTGCTGTCTCGTAAGAATTTCGTAGGACGCGTTAAGAATGACACAATATTCTCTGTATCTACTGGAACCGAGCCACATAGCTTGTATTCCACTATTTGCATTCACACCTGGGCTGTGTATATATTGCCTTTATGGTTTGGCTCTGTAATCATTAGTGGTCGTGGGACTAGTTTGGGCCCTACAGTACAGATAAAAAATACTGCAACTTTTGCTACGCGTAGGCTTCGTGGGCTACGCGTAGGATTAACGTAGTCTACGCGTAGTAAATGCGTAGCATTTACTACGCGTAGGCAAAACCAAAGATACTGGAAATACAAGATAGAGTTCTCGCATTGTAAAAATGAGGCGGAAGTCGTGCCCAACGTAGGCGGCG
>NW_022728387.1:0-1080 GCF_011630105.1 Anneissia japonica | reverse complement strand
GGTGAAATTGCGCACAAACTTCAAATTCTTGTCCTAACATACAATGCCAAAGGAAAGGATATCACATTTTCCACGGATGCACAGAGTATGCCTTCTAATAGTATGGCCCAAAGCGAACGAGTTTCTGGTCTCGAAAATCCAGACATTTGTAAGGCCTATAGAATACAAAATACTGTACAGTATATAATTCATTGAAAAAGCTTTAAAATGAAGGACTTTTAAATGAAGTTTATGTAGGCCCTACTAATATTTTGAGAATCTTGGGTTTTTAAAAGCAATCTTGGGCATTTTTAGACCCAATCTTGGGAATTTTGATTTTCCCTAGTGGTCATGCTGCATTTAGAGACAGAATTGTACCTCGACGACATCAAACTATAGTGTAGGCCTAGGCTTAAGTACAGTAGGACGTACTACTAGGCCTAGGCTTTTGTTGTAAAAGTTGAAGTGCATGTACTAGGATGTGCCATAGGCCTATATTTAAAAAAAGTACATTTTGTTAATTATTATTGGTTGGTCTGGGACCTAGGCAGGCATACCAACACTGGGATTCGACGATGACGTCATTGCATGTTTACAAACGCCATTGATTGGAATTAGGAAAATAGACGCGCTGAATTTCGTTTATTTTTATGAAAGATAGTATTTATCGAACATTTATCTATATAAAAACAAGATTAATATTGTAGAAATTGTATTTCTAAAGATTCATATATAATTCATATTTCATTTCGTAGACAATAAATATTCAGTAAGGTACTAAAAATGATTATTAATTCTGAAAATGTGCAATCAAATCTCAGCTATTATTAATCAGTATGTATTAGATTAAAGTTTTAAAATAATAATTTCGAATTAGGCCTAGTAAACAAATAATTGTAATTAAAGTTTAGGTTCCCATGATGTCAGATGACGTATTCAATATGATGCTATATTTTGGGGTCTGAGACTTAATGTAACGGTGGCCCTGTCAGTTGTAGTAATGACAATATTTGTGCTTTTTTAGCCATGTAGTAAGAATAGTACTATTATTTTCAGTGTACAAGATGAGAGTCAAGAAGAAGTTCAGCTCCTACTTTATTT
>NW_022728386.1:0-500 GCF_011630105.1 Anneissia japonica | reverse complement strand
TAAACTCTAAACGCTATAAAAATATAAAACATTTTGAATATTTTATATATAATATTTAGATTTAATGATAGGAAGATAAAGTTAAGAGAATGTATTTTTTTTTTAAATGAAATTTCCGTTTTTCTACTATTTCAGGTGCACTAACAGGAGGAATAATTAAAACCATCAATATCAGTTGGCGATGGGTTTAGAAAACAAGGTATAAAAATGCCTTGATCTTGCTGTTATCAAGCTTTCATGTTTTTATAATAGATAAAGATAATAAATAAATGAATAAATAATCGTATCCCTTTATGCAAGTTTCTTGTATTCAACTTACGCAAAACAGATAGGGCCTACTACACAAGCAATGCATTACTTTTTTCTTTCTTTTTTCACAATATTCCTTCACTCCAAACATCGTTCAAGAATCATCTCTCATTTCATTTTGTAAGGCTGTTACAAGTTGTGTTAGAGAGGCATGAGATCTACTATAAATATTAAATATAAGTACAGGTCTG
>NW_022728385.1:0-4324 GCF_011630105.1 Anneissia japonica | reverse complement strand
ATTTATCTATGTCTACTCTACATCATATCCAATTTTTAAAAAATATAGCAAAAAAAAATGCAACCTCTGATATTGCTACATTTCGGACTGGACTACGTTGCCGCCAGCAGAGTCGCCGTCAACGGAGCCTGAGGCGGACATTCATCCGGTGGAGCCAACTCCATCCTCTGCCGAACCATCCCAACCCGGAGCAGGAAAACGCCCATCACTGCCTCCGAAGAATGCTTGCGTTTGGCCGGGGTGTACTATTAAGAGAGTCGTCAATATGAGGGTGCATGTTATGGGCAAACATGTCCCACAAAATCTGAAACCCTTGGGTCGTAGTTCTCGACGCCAAGCCCAACGGCAGCTCGTCGTTTCGAGACAACTGGCTGTAGCGTGTATAGGTGAAGGAGCCACCTTACACGAACTCATGATTCGCCTCAACCGAGAGAGGGGGATGGGAGAGTCAGGGGTTACGTTTGCAATAGATCATCGCACCTACCGAGCTACGCAAATGATTTGTGCGGAGATGGGTGGGGAAGAGCCCGGGGTGTTTACAGTTAATCCTGCTAATCACCCTGCATACTGATCCACTGGCGATTTTTGGCGGCTATTGCCGTCCGCGTCGAGCCGGGTGTCCTCCGGACTATCTTTCAGCGAGCGAAGGGGGAGGTTACCGTTCAACACGCTATTCAACCCCCTCAACCCCGTGGAAAGAGGGTTCGTCAGGAGGAGCCGAGAAAAGAGTTAAAGCCCAAGAGAAGGGCGCTTCCACAATCACGTGAGACGCCACATTCTTCCCAGGGCTCAGCGGCGAAGGCGTATGACGCCCATTTTTACCTGGACCGTCTTCACCTGGTGTCTTTTTGGGCCACTCATGGCGATCTGGAGCGGGCGGAGCCAGCAAGGGGCGACGTCCTTCCCATGTCTGTGGTTGGGGGTGTTACAGTTTACTGTGACCCACATACCTACCCCACGGCACGGGAAGTGCATTTCATCACTAGGGATCTACACCTGGAAGTTGCCGTAGGTATTCATCCGAAACATGATTTGACATCTGACCAATTTGATCGGCTTTACTCCCTATCAAGAATGAGGGAGGTGAGGATCCTAGGGGAAATTGGCCTTGATCATACCCGGCCCCCCTTGGATTGGTATCGCCAGGAAAACCTCTTTCGAAGAGTATTGAACCGGTGCTATGCCCATCACCAGCACCGGGTAGTGTATTTGCACCTACGTGGTATGGCCGGTGATCCCACGGCAGGGGAGTGTTACTCTCGGGCTTTGGATAATTTACGGCTGTCCCGCATCCCTCGGGAGCAACGCTTGCTGCTGCACAACTACACCTCCACCGTTGCCATTGCCGATGCCTTCCGTCATCATTTTCCCGCCATGCTTTTCAGCTTTTCGTTGGCCGTGAGTGGGTTCAACAACCAACAACGCCAGGCATGCAGGCACATCGAAGCTGTAGATGACAGGCGGTTGCTGCTGGAATCCGATGGACCACACTTCGCACCAGCGGGACATCGAGTTGGTTCCCCCCATCTTCTATGGGCAACAGCGGCAGCAGTTGGGGAGGTGCTCGGCCGTGAACCCTGTCAGATCCTGGATCTGACATGGAAGAACGGACGGGACCTTTTCTAAAAAATGCAGCATGCTATAAAGAAGATTTTATGTTTGTTTTTATATTTTGTTCTGGAAATTAATTTACTTTATATTTTTCAGACCCGGATGATTCAGCATAGTGAACATCCGAGAGAACGGTTTTTTGCATTATTCCCCGTTGAAGACATCAGTGTACGTTCACTGGGTTTCCTGTACGATATGTGACTCAGCGAGCCCATACGTTTTCCGACTGGTTATCAACGGGATAATGTCAAATCTTTTCAAATAAGGGAGGAGTGTAGTGACGGCCGCCGTCTGTTCGAGAGACCGATCAACGGTAACGACATTTAACCCCGGCATTTGTGTATTTGCATATCCTGCCCTCAGGTGTGCAGAGGAGGGATCGCCGAGATCTTGGGGAATTGTCGTCACTCGTACACCAGACTTCATGCTGAGAGCATTACCATACCAAACGATAGGTTTTTATGGTGTATCTGGTGTCCGGGTCTTTGCAAGAGTGCTACCATTTGAGTACTGTTGTGTTTGGATATATAATTGGAGTACTATCGCCTAGGAATACATCCTATTGGATAAAGGTAAGCTCCACTCGGTACCTTTTATATCACAGTGTATATATATAGGCGATAATTACTACAATGTGGATGTTCAGATCTCCAACAATAATAAGGTTGGGAAGAAGTGAAAAACGCTCAACCAATTGGGAAAATTCCACAAAAAACTGAGAGGTAGGTGCGGGTGGTGGTCTATAAATAGTGACGATCACTTTTTTATTATGGAATGTAAACTCTGCTTCACAAGCTTCAAAGGATGTAAACTCATTCAGTTTACAACAATTGGGAGACAGTTTTGTCACAACTGCAACTCCTCCACCTCTACGATTGACTCTAGGAAATGAAAATAATTTATGTTTGGCTGGCTCGCAAGTAGAACAATGACGTCATCATTCTCACAAAGCCACGTCTCGGTTACGAGCATCATATCAATGTCATTATCAACGATATATTGAGAGAAAGGTCTACTCTTATTACAAAGAGACTGCGCATTCCAAATTCCCATATTAAAAAGCTTGCAGATTGTTTTCACTGAACAAGTGGAGCAGTTTTGCTTGTTTAAAGGGCAATGACGTAATAATGTATCGTCAGACTCTGACGTATCAGCCATGATTTGTTTGTAACGTTTACCTCCACGACAGCCCCTTGTAGGGCGAAGAATACCCAAATCTTTTATATTCTTAAAAACTAATGGATCAAGCAACACATTAGGCTTAGTCTTAGGCGTCAGAGCAATTAATGAATTTTTACTGTAAATAATTAACCTTGAAGGTTTACAATAATGGAGAAAACCACTGTCTAGTCTAGGCTTAATAAGTGTAAGCTTGCTCAATGGGCAGAAAATGCTATTGTTAGCCCTAGAGGGACAACAATGACTGCTATATAAACCAATGGCATTCAGGTCTAAGCCTAGGCTAAACTCATTTAGAAAAGGTCTAAATTTATGTCTAAATATATACTCAATTATGTTTGAAGCAGCTCTATGTAGGTTTATGATTTTGTTGTGTTTACAGTTGTGTACTTCGGTTTATATACCTAGTGAGTGATCAGGGACTATTAAAAGAAAATGTTGAGGTAGGCTAATACAGTATTAAATATTTATTCATCTATCTTATTAGAATCATCAATTTTAATATTCATTCATTTATTCAACCCCATATTATTATCAAGGTCTTCAAACAGCTTTAAAAAATTTTTAACAGGCATGACAATATTTTTTTTATTACACTGCATATCTATTTAAATACAGATTACTGTACTGTAAAAAAAAAGTAAAATTTTTCCTAGGCTCAGTTTTCTTATTGTTTTGCCGATTTCATGCTTAAAATGATTTTCTTCTTATTTTAAGCCACTGCTAGACTACATGTGAAACGATTCCAAATAAAATCTAATTATATTTACAGGTCCTCTCTTTCATTCAAGGTCAATGAACATTACAACTTGTCCTTTCTTTTGTATAGGCCTACAACACACATTCAGTATCAGTACTACACCACCCCTTGGCCTAAAAAACTATAGTATGCAAAAATACTACTTTCACAATCTAAATATTACCAAAGTATTTTATTTAATATAGGCTGGTATACTTATATCGTATTCAAACTTTCGTCCAAATTACTGCACACTTTTAGTTATAGTTTTCTTGTGACATTATTTACACTTAGTTACAGGATTTACAAGAATGCTTGTGATTGGCTAATAGCGTCACTTCAGTTCTTCGTGAGTATGGTATGTATGCTGTAATTGGCTACTACCTTCGTCAAACAATATTTTTTTCGAAGATTCATATTTTTGGAGTCACGAATGATAATAACGATATATTTGGGGCCGAGTTGACTTTGGGCCAAGTTGACATGGGGCCGTGTTGACTTGGGGCCGAGTTAACCTGCTTTCGCCTAGAAATTACTAAAAATTAAGGCAGGGAGTTGGATTTTTGGTCATGTACCGTAGTAAGAGAATCTGATCACTTAATCAAAACAGTTTTAGATGGCGGCTTTCAGGGAAAAGCACAAAGGGGAAGGGGGAAAAAACAGCATTTATTGATTAAATATGAAACAGAGTGACAGTCATTTTGAAATTAAAAGAAAAGATGAGAATAGACGGCTCAAAATAAGGATGCCATCATAGGACCTGCCAAAATAGCAGCGTACAGTACCAATGAATGT
>NW_022728384.1:0-716 GCF_011630105.1 Anneissia japonica | reverse complement strand
CAAAAACATGTGACATGCCTAAATATGGTCATGATGACATCACATCATGACCATATATAGGCACATCATGGCTATATATGGGCATATAAGAGTACTTTGTAGGAAATATTATCGCACTTTAAATGTGGTATTTAACAATATATTAGTAAAGCAAGCTGAACATAGGTAATTTGTGCAAGAAGTTTGCCAAACTTGTTTATACATGCTAGTATGCAGGCCTATTCATATTTTAGTGAAAATCTGTATGGGAATTTTGTATTACTAGCAAAGCAATTTTTTTTCCCGAGTCTTGCTGAACTATAAGTGCAACAATTTTTCCAAACTTGTTTTTACCGAGCAACAGACCGATTTATATTTCAGTGAAATACTCAATATGCTAATTTGAATGTCTCTTTGTAGGCATATATCCCATTACATTGTGGTATTTCACTAGTGTTTTGATAAATAATGCAACTTAGTTCCTCCAGTTTGCTAGGACCAAGGTTGTAGAACTGTATCCTTGGAAAGTTTCTTTCCAAATTTCTTACACTTCGATAGTGTTCATGATTAAATGCTAACAATTGGAATTCATAATTTGTTGGTGCAGTGAATCGGTACAATGGTGCAAGGGTAACCTTGTTTTTCTGAAAAAAGATTTACTGAAGCTAAACATAATGAAATGATAATTACTTTGACACAATATCTGGGTGTAAAACCGTGCATATGATTGGCATTAG
>NW_022728383.1:0-1229 GCF_011630105.1 Anneissia japonica | reverse complement strand
AACGATGCAAACGATACGGTACTCAAATCTTCCAATCCCAGTCCTCACAAATATAGGAAATTCTATTTTATTATGCTACAAAATTAAACAACGAAATACCAACTAATTATTAATTTAAACTATTTTTTCCAATAAACATATAATATTCAATATAGTACCGTAGTCATTAACTAACACAGGTAATTATCACTAATAAAGCAATACTACAACCATGAACAATGCAATAGTCTACATTATCACAGCATCATTATCAACTATAAGAAATGTAATTAACATCAACATATATATTTATTTTTGGATTATTTATTTATTGTTATTACTATAATAATACAAATTCATTACGTGATCAAATTCATTACAGAACAAACTATACGCCTACCTTAATTCAGTTAATCATCCTATAGCATCAGACACGACTAACCGCATCAACGTACTATTGTCGACTGATGGATTTCAGCATTCAAACCTGCCGCGCCCAACCCGAACTAATTACCATACCGGTGTATCGCACACAATAAATATTTTACAACCAGACGTTTCGACTGTTTAAAAGTTCGAATCCTACAGTAAAAAAATGTTTTTGAAAATGTATATTTTCCCCACCCAAACCCCAACCAGATTGAGTTACAGATTCACCATGCATCCTCATTGGTATTTACAGTGGCCCCATCTTCTTCGTCGCTTTCATCTGTGTCCGTAAGATCATCCACAGCACAAATTGGGTTGTAAAATTCCTTAATATTCCCATTGTCATTTTGTCCCATAGCTGTTAAAAGTCCGAGTACAACCCTCTTCTTTGCAAGTTTAACACAATTCGTGTCATCTAATTCTTCAACTTGACATGTCCTCCAAGTTTTGCCTCTCTTTATGATGGTATGCTGGCAACCAGTAGCATTGTAGGAGTTCATAACTTTTAATAGAGCTGGTAGTGGTGCTATTTCCAATATTTTTGCATCCGTAATCTTGAATGTTGGTGGCTTTCTGACATTCCTCTCCGTCATTGTTTGTAGTCATAGACTGTCCAGTCGACATTGTATTCGCGCACATGGCCTACCTCATTGAATGCTTCATAGTATTCTGCAGGTAGGAGAATTGTTTCCTTGGAGCGCAGAATCTGCTCCACTCGCCCGAAGGCCCTGTCTGCTGGCATAGAACTATGGCCTCTGTAGAATCTATGACCCCTGACCTCAAAAGGCCTAGTGTTGCCAAGCGCGCCTTTTACCACGCCA
>NW_022728382.1:0-772 GCF_011630105.1 Anneissia japonica | reverse complement strand
AATGGTGCACTTAAAACTGATCTCTTCCGTAAACCCACGGATAAGCATATGTACCTGCTCCCTAGAAACTGTCACCCCCCGCACTGTACAAAAAACATTCCGTACAGCCAAGCACTGCGCATGAGACGCATTTGTTCTTCGGATTTTAGATTTTCAGAATCGAACAGAAGATCTCCGGAATAGAAATTATCATCGAGGACCCATTGAAAATGCTATATAAAAAAAAAGAGCAAAAGACATAACTCGTGCTCAAACACTGACGTACAAACCACGTCTAAAGATCGACCAGAGTGCCACTGGTCACTACCTATCACCCTAGGTTACCACCACTAAGGGCTATAATTCAGAAACATATGCCCATTCTACAGACCACAGAACGTCTTAGGTCTGTTTTTCCGGATACACCGTTCATAGCCTATCGCAGACCACCTAACCTTCGTGATATATTAGTAAGATCTAAATTCAAGAGGCAAACTAACTCTTGCGACAACCGTAATTTGGGTAGTCATCTTTGTGGTTCTTCGAGCAAAACATGCTCCTTGCTTGATTCTACACAATCATTCAAGAGCAACCAACAAACCACATATTTCGGATAAGGCAATCAATTAATTGCCTCACCAAAAATGTCATTTATCTCATATATTGTAATATTTGTAGTAAACAATATGTCGGAGAAACAAAAAACACTCTCCGTATGAGAATGACAAAACATAGATCAGCTATCAGAAAATCTAAGCTTGATCAACCAGTAGCCGAACATTTCAATTTAGCT
>NW_022728381.1:0-831 GCF_011630105.1 Anneissia japonica | reverse complement strand
GCTGGTGTAAACTGTGCTCATAAGTACGTTTAAGAAAGTCTAAGGTATCTTTGGCTTGGTCTATAGAGATGCGTTGTCTGAAATGGAATTCGGATTTCACAATGGTGTCCGATACAAGCTTTTGGTCGATATAGGCTGCTTGAATGGTAAGGTTCAGGATTTGGATAGAGTTCTGGCGACATATCTTTTCAGCGTTAGCAATAACGGTCGGATTAGATATAGTATGGCGAACTGGGTTCTGAGATGGATACTTAAACTTAAAACACATAAGTCAGGTGCCAATAAAGACCTTGGATTCATATCTGACTTCACTTTCGCTAATAAATAAATATATATTTTTGTCCACCCGTCATATTTTCATCCATCTAGTCTATTTATATATTCACTTTATTTATTCGTTTTATCTTCCCTTATTCATCATTTATATTTTTATATCATATATTATATATTTCATCATTCCTTTTTTGATAGTTATGTGTCCACATGACATTTTATTTGACAGTATTATATTATTATCATCATCATATTTCTGTTGTTTATAGGCCTATTTCCTTGTTTACTATTCATTAGATTTGCCACTCTGACCAGTTATTTATGCCAATTTGCTTATGTCAGACTTAAGGCCTCCTTATAAACTATTGCTAGTGATAAGACTGTGTAACCCATTGTTTATAGATCTGGTGATTAATCACCCATTGTATAGTCTTATGTATTCTGTTAAGTTTCTCATTGATACTCATGCGCTGACGAAGGTAACAGGAGTTGGCGAAAATTTCGCTAATAAATATTTCTATGTCTCCTACAAGTCAAAGTATCGTAGCAGTTTATTTT
>NW_022728380.1:0-740 GCF_011630105.1 Anneissia japonica | reverse complement strand
AAGCACTTTGCTCAAGACGTTCTACCGCTTTAGTCTATGTATATATATGTGCCAACCCTGTGCATGAATTTCCTTATTTCTTAGATTCATGAATATTACATATGCCTATAATAGGCATATGTAAGATATTAACTTGGCATTAGACTGCAATAATTCGCCACCAAATCCATTTAATAGCACCAATGGTGATAGGTCTGTGCCTCTAGTTCCATGACGGCATTACGCCAACTCACTGAGCTACTTACTTATTTTACTTACAATGTTAGTCTTACTTTCCTAAATCTATATTTCCTCAGCACTCTTTTAGAACTCAACCACAGTGCTTAAATCAAAACTGAAACTATACGCAATGTACATGCTTTCATCAGTGACGTTGAATGATAAAACAAAGATGACTGCTTCGGTTTCTGGAATTCCCCTTGCTAAAAACAGCATTGATTTACCGTGCGGATGCGAGTCGTTTGTTCGCAGGCCCAGTTCCTGAACGCTCCGTTGGTAATTCTGTACTGCTATTGTTATTATGATGTAGGCCCAGGTATTCATGAGCAGACAGTGATTGTGTATTGGGCCGTAGCAAATAGTCGTGGGTGTGTGTAAAAATGGATGTCGCCTAGAGAACCCCTGATATGGTCAAGAAGAACATCTAGTTGGATCGCAAATAAAATGTAAAGATTTCCCTGTATATCGAGATATCCAGTCTTAAAATTGTGGACCTCTTTGACTTGGGGATGGGTGGGCGT
>NW_022728379.1:310-800 GCF_011630105.1 Anneissia japonica | reverse complement strand
ATAAAAAAAAAGTACATTTTGACTCAACTTTTTAACATTGTCACTTTTTGCACAAAAGTGCTCATTTTGCCGATTTTAGCACTTAGTGCAAATTTTTTGACTGTCTGCCATATTTCGAGTACTTTTCAGAAAAACTTCAAACTTTCAATGGAATAGTGTTTGTTTCAGGCTATCTCACTTTGCCTAACAAAAAAAGTACATTTTGACTCAACTTTTTAACATTGTCACTTTTTGCACAAAAGTGCTTATCTCGCCGAGCACTTAGTGCAAATTTTTTGACTGTCTGCCATATTTCGAGTACTTTTAAGAAAAACAACAAACTTTCAATGGAATAGTGTTTGTTTCAGTTTGCCTAACAAAAAAAAAAATAAATTATATTTTGACTCAACTTTTTAACATTGTCACTTTTTGCACAAAAGTGCTTATCTCGCCGAGTTGAGAACTTAGTGAAAATTTTTGACTTTCCGCCATATTTCGAGTACTTTTCAGA
>NW_022728379.1:0-269 GCF_011630105.1 Anneissia japonica | reverse complement strand
TATCTCACTTTGCATAACAAAAAAAAAATTACATTTTGACTCAACTTTTTAACATTGTCACTTTTTGCACAAAAGTGCTTATCTCGCCGAGTTGAGAACTTAGTGCAAATTTTTGACTTTCCGCCATAATTCGAGTACTTTTCGGAAAAAAATCAAACTTTCGATGGAATAGTGTTTGTTTCAAGCTATCTCACTTTGCCTAACAAAAAAAATTACATTTTGACTCAACTTGTTAACATTGTCACTTGTAACCATTGTAAATATTGTCA
>NW_022728378.1:0-883 GCF_011630105.1 Anneissia japonica | reverse complement strand
ATAATACGGGTTTTTGACATGTTTTCATATAACGCTGACATACAATTCTTTATAATTTTATTATTTTATTAAATTAGTTACAGTAGAATTGGAAATAATCTATAGCAATATTTTGCAATGCAAATACAATTCATTTACAATATAAAATCAGCAGAAATGTAATTAAAACAACAATAGTTTTTATATGTTCCTAATATTGTTTCATGATGCAATGTTAATGAATGAATTAGAATCCTATGAAAGTGGACAAAAAATGAAGAAAAAAGAATTCCCCCATGGTTAAGGGTCAAAATTGACAAGATTAGTTAAATATAAAGGGTGTCCCGAAAGCTCAGACCTATGAAAGCTAAGACCTAAGACCAAAGATTACGAGATATTAGACCCACTCGAAATATCAGACCCTGAAAATTAAGAGCCCTAAACTAAGTATGCCAGGATTTCTAGACAATTTCAATTTATTTTAAAAAACCTCTGGAACAGAAAATTAATATAACAATTTCATTAAAACAGACAATTTATTCAACAAATATACTGAACAATGAAAATAAAAACCACAAAAAAATTGGACAAATTCTCAAAATACAAAATTCAATCAAATCAATGCAAGGTGAGAACAGAACCACTTTAACAGATACAAGCGAAACAGGAAACCATGAAAATACTTTAACACACCGAACTACTACCAAACATAGATGGATTATTTTACTTGATTCAGAATTCTTTTTGCACTTCAATTTCAGTTAAAATTATTATTATTATTACGTAGTATAACAAAAGCTGGCCCTTGACAAACAGCAATTAGAAATGATAATAGTTAGAAAGCTGATAAAAGTTCCTTAATAAGTTGCTCAAAATGTGTTAATATATAAAGGCGAGTGAATTT
>NW_022728377.1:0-707 GCF_011630105.1 Anneissia japonica | reverse complement strand
TCTAACAATATTATTATTATTAGACTTGATAAACAAACATTATGAAACATTAGTCATTTCTTTTAAATCTATAATTTACTTAATATTTCACTCTATTTTAATAGTGATATTATATTTCGCTTACAGGTTAGAATTAAATACACATGTATTAATAAGAAGCAGGCCTGCCAAGTTTGTGCCAAAACATTGCAGGGCAGTTCAGAAGGAGTTCTATCCCCTGAATTTCTAATTTTGCCCAAAAATGACCACCTTACCATGACTTTGTAAGAAATGGGAGGCCAGCCTAAACCATGATTTCAGATGTTACCATTGTTAAGGTATTGTTTTTAAACACTGAATATGTGGGGGGATCATGAAAGCAATTGCCAAAATTATACTTTTTCTAAATAGTCTATTTAATTTATTTTTCTTACCATATATATCTTAATATATTTAGTTACAAATGTGGTAAGGACAATGGGATAACAATTTTTTATGTTAATTTCAGGCTAAATGTGTGATACTTAGCAGGTCTGATGAAGATGCAAGGTGGGTAAATAATAACTATTTCAGCAAAGGATATACGGCAGAATGCATGCAGATATCATGATCAGATAACCATTTTACATTAAGCAAAATGCAATGTACGGCATGGCTGTCATTTAATACTAATAGCTAGGCTGATGGCAAAGACTATGTTACAATATAGCTAGGCCACTAAACCCTTC
>NW_022728376.1:0-512 GCF_011630105.1 Anneissia japonica | reverse complement strand
GAATGAAACCAACTAGGAATTACTACTTGTACATTGTAGAATGCTGAAACACCGATGACAGCAATTTTTTCATGTACGTGATCTTAAACAGTGACATTAAAGGCCACGCCCAAATACATATTTAATCATGTGAAGAGAGACACGGATGATTTTTTTTTATTGTTACTATTAACATTGGGGGTAACATAAATGCCAGTGACAGTAACTTTATCCTGTACATAAGCCCAGACAGCAGCCCCAAGGGACCCACGCGGGTCTTATATAGTAGCAACATGATAAAATCAAGCAAAGAGAGACATGAATGAAACCAACTAGGAATTACTATTTGTACATTGTAGAATGCTGAAACACCGATGACAGCAATGTTTTCATGTATACGTGACCCTAAACAGTGACATTAAAGGCCACGCCCAAATACATATTTAATCATGTGAAGGGAGACACGGATGAATTTTTTTTAATTGTTACTATTATACATTGGGGGTAACATAAATACCAATTACAGTAACTTT
>NW_022728375.1:0-1918 GCF_011630105.1 Anneissia japonica | reverse complement strand
ATTGCTAAATTTCATCTAAATATTTTATTGTATTGTGTCAATATTTTTCTAGTTGCTTAATATAAATATCTTATTGTATTGTATTTTTATGTTTTTTAATTGTTGGTGTTACCTCCATTTTATCGAATAGGCCACCATTTTCAACAGCTGATGCATATCCTTCTTATCTGTCTATATATATGTGGTGTACATACCAAAAGGAATACCATCTTGAATGCCCCTTCAGTGTCTCATCCAGCTACATGTGTAATTTAAACCATCCATCCTTCCAAATATGCTCTCCTTCTACCTATCTAATGTAGATCATCCTTTAACATGTGGAATCATCTCTCTAAATGTTTCCTCTCACTACCTATCTAATGCATACAATTGAATCTGGTCTTGCAGCTACTGTGTCATGTACACCATCTTTAACAGGTAGAAACATCTCTATAAATTTTCCTCTCACTACCTATCTAATGTACACCATCATAAACAGGAAAGAATCCTCCATGTGCCATTTGAATCTGGCTTTTCAGCAGGGGTTTAGCTAGAAAAAATGAAATAGGTTGTCCAAAATGGAAGCAAGTGGGTGTGGCACTGAGTCGATGGACGGGCCACGCCCATCTTTGGGAACCCCCACCAAATATTGGTACGAAAACAACGTACATTCAATCGATAAATGTTGTTTTTATCAATCTTAAATATGATTTAGCTTTAGTTTAATGTAACATTCGATAGATTTGAAGAATATAAAGAATTTTTCTAATGTAGACTAGGCCCAATTAGGCTAGGCTGAACTGATTAGGCCAAGCCGTCACGTAAAAGTGGCCGTCCTAATTAATTGTAGGCCGTCTAAAAGACGGCTACACGGTTCGCTGGCTAAGCCTATGTTTTGCAGCTACTTATGTCATGTACACCATCTTTAACAGGTGAAATAGGATGAATAGAGTTCATAATCTGAACCAAAGAGTATGAACAACCTACACACAGTAAATAGTTTTTCTATGAAATGCATGTATGAATGAAAAAATTGGACTCTACTACTTGATTTGGTATAACATATCCATGGCTTTATTTCCTTTGAAGCTTTCAACTTTTTAAAACATAACAATAACAATTAATTTTTGAAAGTGCATTAAGAACTGAATATAATTTTATTTGTCCAAAACTGCAGTTGTTCCGCATCTTTTGTTTTCTATAAATTAATATTGTTAATATTACAAAATTCTTCCCACACTTTTATATATGTTTTTGTACAATGTTTTTTGGTACTACCACGTTGCACTTAATCATCAGTCCGACATGCCTTTCCACTCAAATACTGTCTGGAAACATGGCAAACTAAAAAGTTAATTTACGGTCATGTAATGAGTTTTGAAGTTTATTATTATTTCCAGTAAATCACTGGTGTCTCTTTAATGAGGCCACATTGATTTTAGCACTACTATATATACCTGTAGCTCTATGTAGGATTTATACTTTCTGAACACTTTCCAATAACACAAAATGGTTGAAAGGCATAGCAATTTAAGCCTGTCCAATTATATATGGCTTCAGCTCCTAGATCAGGGTTCCAATTTATCTACCTGGGCAGTTAGTTGAAGTAAAAGAAATGAATATTTCATTTAAGTACCAGTCAAGGGCGGTTCCAGAATTTTCAGGCGGGGAGAGGGAGGGGTGGCACAATAGTTTCAGATTTTAAAAATTTAGTAGCAAAGAACACATGCCCCCATGCCCCCTACTGGATCCGCCCCTGTCAGTATACAAAACTGCCATATGTAATTTGTTTAAACACATGTTTGTTCAATTATTCACTTAGTTTTTTCAATACATTTTCTAAACCAAGTCTGCTTCCACTTTTTTCTTGTCTGGTTTATGTGCTGCTCACAACCATAACATTGTATACACTAATCTCAGATTTATTTTTCTATGTTAA
>NW_022728374.1:344-549 GCF_011630105.1 Anneissia japonica | reverse complement strand
TTCCGCCATATTTCGAGTACTTTTCCGAAAAACTTCAAAATTTCAATGGAATAGTGTTTGTTTCTACCTATCTCACTTTGCCTAACTCTAACCCTAACCCTAACTCTAACTCTAACCCTAACCCTAACCCTAAATCTAACCCTAACACTAACCCTAACCCTAACCTAACAAAAAAAAATTACATTTTTGACTCAACTTTTTAACA
>NW_022728374.1:0-323 GCF_011630105.1 Anneissia japonica | reverse complement strand
TGTCACTTTTTGCACAAAAGTGCTTATCTCGCCGAGTTGAGCACTTAGTGCAAATTTTTGACTTTCCGCCATATTTCGAGTACTTTTCCGAAAAACTTCAAACTTTCACTGGAATAGTCTTTGTTTCAGCCTATCTCACTTTACCTAACCCTAACCCTAACTCTATCTCTAACCCTAACCCTAACTCTAACCCTAACACTAACCCTAACCCTAACCTAACAAAAAAAAAAATTACATTTTTGACTCAATTTTTTAACGTTGTCACTTTTTGCACAAAAGTGCTTATCTCGCCGAGTTGAGCACTTAGTGCAAATTTTTGACTT
>NW_022728373.1:0-764 GCF_011630105.1 Anneissia japonica | reverse complement strand
AATTGCAATGAAAACATCACTATAGAAGCTTCAAAAGTTTACTTTAGATGATATGTAAATAAAGTGTTTTTATTTTCAAATGCCACAATTTTTTCCCCAAAATAAATTGATAAATATTAATGGAGGAAACAAGTACCGATAAATTATTTAAACGTACGGTATAATCCAGGATTTTCAATGTATCATTAAAATGATACTTGAATGTACTTATTTAATCTGTGGATTTTACTGGCCAAAAATTTAAAACAAGATGGGTATTGTAACAATGTTTTGCCTTACCTGATATGTTATCGTATTGAATGCTCAGTATGTAAAAAAAAAATCTCACAAGTGATTTGTGTGGGAATCTAACCCATAACCTTTAGATAACTAGCCTGGTGTATTAACCACTGCACCACTAAGCTTGCACTTAGTGAATTTAAAATTCAGATGTCATAATGTCATACCTTGGTGCAGCTCTTTCTTGTGTCTACATAATTGTTAAATTGTATTGTATACTGTTGGTCTGTTACATGATTTTTATGTATTAATTGCATTTGATTTGATTTTTTTTTTTTTTTTTTTTTGTCATCAGTCATTTTATTTAAAAGTAATAATAGTAAGAGGTCATTCTGTAGTCTAGTCATACAACATTAGTCTATTTAGGGAAATCACTCAAGACATTTCCAGACTGGCTTCTTATCTTCTCACAACAGTATAGTTGTTGAGCCACCTGTCTTTTATGCAAATTTATACGAGTGATTGATAACCACCTGTATATTTTT
>NW_022728372.1:0-570 GCF_011630105.1 Anneissia japonica | reverse complement strand
AAACGCGGGCATTCCGATCGTCGTGGCGACCCTGCTTGTGGACGTGTTCGCAGGAGCGATCGTCTTCCCTCTGTCTTCGGAATACGTGGTGCACGCGTTCGTGTTCGCCGCCGCGATCTCCAGGTACGCATCGCTCTCCGACGTGTGGGAGGCGGCGTCTCTGGCTAGCGTAGCGATCGCCACCGTCGACCTCGTCAGAAACGTGCTCGTCTACAAACTCGGGCCGTGTGCTTTCGACGGTCGGGACTTGATGGAGTGCGATACGTCCTTGGGCGACTGCTACGAAAACTTTCTGGACCTCAGCGCCAACAGCATCGACGCCGCCGACTGTCCGATCAACAAGGTCGGACGACACTGGGCGATCGTTCTCACCGCCTCGCAGGCCATCAGGTTCTGCGTCGTGGTCGTTCTCCAGAGTTTCCTGCTTTCGCGGAAAGGAGTCAGGTTGTTGCGATCCGGCGACAAACGAGACGAGAAGGACGAAGCCAACGACGACCACGACGATGACGATTCGAGCGACAAGGATCAGGACGTCATTTTTCAAAGAGGACGTAACGTGTGACGTGATGT
>NW_022728371.1:0-534 GCF_011630105.1 Anneissia japonica | reverse complement strand
TTTAAAATGCAATAAGAAACATTTTTTAATAAACAGATATTTTCTTGAACATTTAGTGAAAATACTTGCACACAACACTGCACATACGATTTATTTTTAATTATTTTTAATTAATTAATTACAATAATTAGCGAGTGCTTCAAGCGCTTCTGGATGTGAAAGGGTTTTCAAACCCATAATTTTTGAAAATTCTATTTTATTTTCCATTCATTAGGTGTTGTGTGATCTGAAGAAGTAATGCTTTTTATTTCTACAACCTCTGTAGCCTACATTATAACATAGCCTACATTATAACATAGCCTACATTATAACATAACCTTTTGTTCATATGGATCAATCTGAAATCTCAAAAATAACACAGTTCTCCAAAATAACACAGTCATTAAAAATCAATGGTTAAAAGAGCAGGCACATGAAATGCCATTTCGCAACAATTGGGAACAATTTTAGTGAAATAACAGGTTTAGTAAAGTGGACCTTTCGAAATGTTAAGGTGCGTCCACACCCTCTCTACCTCTACCTCTGTGTACCGGC
>NW_022728370.1:0-612 GCF_011630105.1 Anneissia japonica | reverse complement strand
AAGAGTGATTTAGTTAACTGGTTTTCATATCCTTGCCCCTAAAGCTGAATAAATCAAAGGCTAAGAACCACTACAATCAAAAAATAACATAGGTGCCTTAACGTTGAGAGTGGAAATTATGAGGGGATACATACAAGATGACCTAGTTACATAACTGTAAAAAGATAGATTTTGGACGTGTAATTAAGAAAATTTACAGGAAAGCTATTATTAACAAAATTACATTGGCTTAAATAATACTTTCAACAAGTTATGTTTATCATATAGAAAGGGTGTTGGATTTAATAAAGGTGCAGTGTGATCATAACGTTGAACATTAGAGCATAACCGAATGATATGTTTATGATTAAGATATATGGAACCAAGGTTACAATTGTTGCAATCAGCCCAGATGGTATTACTATAGAATAAGTGAGGAAGAATTAAGGTTTTATAGAGTGAAAACAATGCGTCATTGGGAAGTGATTCTTTAACCTTAAATAAAATACCAGTATATTTTGCCATTAATGTTATTTACATGTGTGGTAAGACAATTATCAAAAATAAATCCAAGAAACTTAGCATGTAAACGTTGGAAAACGTAACATTTTCAATTTCTATGTTAGTAGGTAG
>NW_022728369.1:16473-17334 GCF_011630105.1 Anneissia japonica | reverse complement strand
TGGAACACGGTGGAACACTTTTTTTGTGTGGAGAACTCTATCTTGTATTTCTAGTATCTTTGATGTAACCTACATTTTCAGGCGAGTGCAAAGGCGTGTTGCGCATTGTATGGGGCCTAGCGCGATCTGCACGCGCAGGAATTTATGGTTAACGACGTTTCGTTAGCATAATTTGGATCAGCGTAGGCCTAGCATGATAAGCGTGCATACAGTACAACAAATAGGCATTTATTAATTATGCGCCTGTTTAGCTAGGCCTACTAAGTAGAGATATTTAATGTAGGCTAACAAACACAAATGTAGTTAATTCGATTTTAAATTTAATATTTATTATTTTTCAGGTTTTGGCCCTACCAACCAGAAGTTTGGCTACCACCACCAATTCTCAGGCAGGTACACATCAAGCAAATTTTAATTATATAATAAGACAAGTACAGTAATTAGTAGGCTTAGGCCTGAGGTAGCCTATTTTATTAGTATTATGGTTTACATTATTCCGAGTGATTTTGAGGGGGTATTATTCTATTAGCACCTGCATATAGACTAAACGAAGCTTTAAAATATGTAATAGACAATCAATGCAATTAATCATAGCATATTAATATAGCAGGGGCGTACGGTGAAAAATCTAAGGGGGGGTCGAAACGAAAGCGCAGGGGGAAAGCTGAACTCGGAGCAATTTAGCGAAGCTTTCAGAATTCGCGGGGTACGTTATTTGTGAGTGAAGCGAGCAAATAGGCTGGGGCTAGGGGGCCGCAAAAGGGGAAAAATTTACGTTTTTACGTTCTAGTGCATTAAGTTCAATACCAAGTCTGACAAAATAGGCCTAATTGTAAACGTAGTTTTTGGGCAACACCAAAC
>NW_022728369.1:15882-16468 GCF_011630105.1 Anneissia japonica | reverse complement strand
AACGTAGTTTTTGGGCAACATCAGACTATATTCACTCAATATACCACCAGCCTATTGGATTGCGGAACTCCTGCATACGGGCCTGTGAGCATTTCAGATTAAAGAATTAAAAAAAAAGGTATTTTTTTTCTTTTTCGTGGGATCGTCCCACTTTTAATTTTTTTTTTTTAAATAAAGTTATAAATGTATAAATATATACTGTATTGAAAAATAAACAATGATATAGGGAACATATAATTACTTAAAGTAACATTTTGTATGCGTTTATTTCTTAACGTTTTCCTTTCAATTTTATATTTTAATATATTTCTTTAACTTAGTTTTTCTTCATCGTTTTCCTTTCAATTTTATATTTTAATATATTTCTTTAACTTAGTTTTTCTTGATCGTTTTCCTTTCAATTTTATATTTTAATATATTTCTTTAACTTAGTTTTTCTTCATCGTTTTCCTTTCAATTTTATATTTTAATATATTTCTTTAACTTAGTTTTTCTTCATCGTTTTTCTCAATAACTAATACTTAAACTACGCTTTCAATACTAAAGGTAATTTAACTTACCTAATATTTACATAAAAAAATAAGTA
>NW_022728369.1:11315-15842 GCF_011630105.1 Anneissia japonica | reverse complement strand
CCTGCATCGTTTTGCGTCTTCTCTGAGTTCCTTTTCTTTTATTTTTCTTCTTCTTTCTTTATTTGGCATTTTTATATTCCGAAAAAAATAATCTACAGTATTCAACTACCTCACGAGAAAAAATTGCTTTCATCAAATAATTACATTGCCTTCGGTTTTGCGTTGCGCGCGAATAGATTATTTTGCTGCACGGAAAACACGCAGCTACAGATAACAATAATGGCAGAGTGCAATGATGCGTAACCACATAACACAACTCCACTGGCGCACGGGCTTAGAGATATCAAGTTGATTAAAAATGTATAACTTTATATGGATTGTTTGAAAAAAAGACAAAAAATCAAAATATTTAAAGGAAGGGCCACCAAACATTTTTTAGGCGAAGGATAATTTATTTTGATAATAACTACCTTCATGTTAGGCGCAGTTTAATTATGCTAAATTAAAAAAAAATCATATTTAAAAGGGCACTTTCTTTAAAAGGGGGGGGGGGTCGACCGCACCCATCGACCCCCCCACGGTACGCCCCTGTATAGTGTCATCAGTCAACTTTTTATTTACATAGAGCTTTAATATTTCTTTTAATTGAAAACAATCACTATTTTGCTTATTCATGCAGGTATAGTTTATCCGGGTCTACCAATTGAAATTTATTCAAAATTCATATTGTTAAATAATTTTAATTCAATTCATACAATACAGGCTGTAAGTACAGTATAATTTCAATACAGTTGTATTATTTTATTAACATATTATACAGTATTTATGTACAATATTATTTAATGATGTTGAATACTCTACAACAATTATTTTCTGATAATAAAAATTAAATGCACTTCTAGCATTCCATTTTTATATATAAAAAGTTTATAATGCAATATCAAAATAGATATTCATACATTGTATTTTTATTAAATTTTAAAAGTTGAATATATTTAAAATGTACTAACAATTT
Organism: Anneissia japonica; assembly: GCF_011630105.1. Lineage (NCBI taxonomy): Eukaryota > Metazoa > Echinodermata > Crinoidea > Comatulida > Comatulidae > Anneissia > Anneissia japonica. Next base: position 14,887 of record NW_022728369.1, on the reverse strand, counting down.
TCTTGCAGATGGAAATCCCTTGATATGTTCTTTGGGAGAATACTGATTTCTAAAAAAGGATTATATTTTGATATTTCTGATAGGATTTAATAGACTTTCGAACTTGTGGAAGGCAATGTGGACCTGTTCGTCACACCCTATTCACTCAACAGACTCAAACCCATATGTCATCAAATAGACACAGCAACAGCATACTATATAATTAATGTGGACGTAATTTATTTTTGCTTTTTGGTGTTGCAAATTTAAATTGTGTGGAGATATTATTATTTGCTACAGGATTGCATGACATTTTGATGATTTCAAACTAGCAGAATTGACTACTGTAGCTGGATAACACTCAAGTTGTCTGCTGGTATGCTAATGTAACACATCTTTTTTATTATCTGTATGTTATATATTTCATTTAATTTCAAGTGATTGTTAATTAATTGTGCATACTCTTTGAGGAATCATAGTTTACTTAAAAAGAAATAGGAATTAGGGAAATAGGAAAAAAATAATGAACAAACCCCTGTAAATCAATCGTGGCATCTCACAAATCATATACCGGTAGTTTTTTTAAAAGCCTTGTATCATTGTATATTTATCATTTGTTTAAAATTAAAATTCAAGACAAAAAATATGACTCCTGTGTAGTTTATCAGGTTTTATGTTTTTATATGTTGTAATTTATCCATCAGTGTGTAAATCAAGATATCATTATTAATGATCTTTATTGAATAAAGTAAATACCAAAGTGAATTAATATTATTATTATTTAAATTTGTAAAGATAATAGAATTCCAGTTTTTCTTATTTTAAACTAAAGAAATTTAAATAATTGTACTTTTTTAACTCTACAACAGAACCCCCACACCAAAAGAGAATGAACCACCACAGTGTTAGTAGTATTACAGATCCTTTGTATAGGATTTGTTGTAGCACACACGCACCCGCACAAACGCTCTCTAAGCCTATGCTGGATAACAAAAAACGCTATCCTAGGCCTAAAGCTAGGCCTAGGTTGTATAAAAATTCACCAAGTTTGAAAAGCAATTTCTCAAAATTTAACCGTTAGAAATTTTTTTGCTTTTGAAACAGAATAAAATAACATCTAATAAGAAAGTATACAAAAAACCAGATTTCTAAATGCTGGATAACATGTGTTGACAGACGATTTAAAGTTCCGTACTTAAGTACCTTGACTTTGTGTGGTGGCGCTGTTTGTCTACTTCATCTCTGTATAATAGGCCTCAGAAATACAACTAAAAATACAAGTAAACTTTTTTTTTAAACGTAATAATTGAAATGTGTGGTTTAATACACATATAAGTAACCTGTAATTAGTTTCAATTCATGAAAGATAGCTTATTCTGTCAATTCAATTTACAAAGGCTTTAGGAACACATGTCAGAATCTCAAAATAATCTGCTTGTTCAATTTTGCAATGTTATTAGTTTAATCACAAACTGAATTTTAAAAAGAGTTTCTAGTATTCTGGCAATGATTCTTCAACTTTGATTTATTGTTTAGATTACAATTTACAAATAGGCCTAGGCTATTTGTTGGTTTGAAGATGACCAGCATATTTTATTTCATAAATTAAAGTTTACGAAGTCATAGGCCTAGAGGCCTAGATACAATTAGAAAACTTTCATGTTATTAATATTTTTATCGTTCATTTACCGGCGAAATTAACATATCACTCTGTCTGCACAACCAAACTTTCTCCTCTGCAGTGTTGACTTAGGAGCCTCATGCTATATACAGTAGGCTGCTAGCAGATAGGCCTAGATGATAGACTTTCAAAACAAATAGATAATCGTAACGAAAAAAAAAAATTAAGAATCGTCCTCACTTAATCTTCTCGAAATAATACAGCACGTCACTGATTAATTAATTCCAAAGTTAGGTAAATATGATTATACAGTATATGATATTTACAAATATATGTTAAAATCCCATAATTGAATTGTCCTCATGAACAGAATAATGAAAGAAAGTTTATGCAGCATCAGTGTTTTATAAAATGTTATAAAGCTATACGCGCGCACGCTGTTTGGTGACAACATGGCGCCCATGCGCCAAGTTGACCAAACTCTCTCTATCTACGGCTCTGTTTCGTCATAGAGATATAATAAGAATACTTTACTTGGTTTCACTTTACTTGACGCAGGGTTCCCGGAACGCCGCCCTCAGCGGCGAGTGCGAAGCACAAATGAGGGTCAAAAGCAAAGATCTTATAAACACAAGATAGCGTTCTCCGCGATTTACGCGTGCAAATTCTGTAATAAGGCATGAATGGCGCCCTCTTGCTAAATTGGAAACTTTTGACCCTTGACCGCTATCCTCTGAACAGCAGAACAGGAACCATCTCAGATCCATGGCAACAGATAGGACGCCCTCTTCAAAAACTGATTACTTTTCTCTTTGGTATAATAGCGCATGAATGGCGCCCTCTTGCTAAATTGGAAACTTTTGAACCTTGACCGACGCTTCTATTTGTTACACGTAAATCGTGGAGAACGCTATCTTGTGTTTATAAGATCTTTGGTCAAAAGTGGAACGTGAAATTTGGATAAGGTTTCGTAGTCAGATTTGCAAGAAAAACTTCAGCTACCCGTATTTCTCGACTGAGACGTCAGTGGGAGCTGTAATTTGTATGGCAAGGAGATTGTGGAACCCTTAATTCGTATTAAGGGAATTTACGCCCAGAAACCTTGTAGTTATTAATATTTTGGTTATAATAGAAAATATTCATTTTTTTGGTGACGTCACACTCACAATATAGTTAGCTTGCATACTTTTTTCATGGATAAACAAACACCACTGCTTTGCACATGGATGCCTTGTCTAGCTAGGAATACAAGAGCCACGGTGTCTTCACGAATAGTGGTTTTGGACAAAAAGAGTTGAACTATAGAGGGCGCTATATTACGTAATTCTAGATCTTCTGAGTCAGCGAAATCAATGAAGTGGAACGATGTATTAATCGCTACGCTAGCGAGTTTATCGGTACAGGAATTCGCGTAGTATATCAGATATTACGGAAGATATAAGCTATCTTTCATGAATTGAAACTAATTACAGGTTACTTATATGTGTATTAAACCACACATTTCAATTATTACGTTTAAAAAAAAAGTTTACTTGTATTTTTAGTTGTATTTCTGAGGCCTATTATACAGAGATGAAGTCAGAGCCGTAGATAGAGAGAGTTTGGCTTGGCGCATGGGCGCCATGTTGTCACCAAACAGCGTGCGCGCGTATAGCTTTATAACATTTTTATAAAACACTGATGCTGCATAAACTTTCTTTCATTATTCTGTTCATGAGGACAATTCAATTATGGGATTTTAACATATCATTGTAAATATCATATACTGTATAATCATATTTACCTAACTTTGGAATTAATTAATCAGTGACGTGCTGTATTATTTCGAGAAGATAAAGTGAGGACGATTCTTTTTTTTTTTTCGTTACGATTATCTCTTTTTGTTTTAAAAGTCTATCATCTAGGCCTAGCCTATACCTTGTTGCTAGCAGCCTACTCTATATAGAATGAGGCTCCTAAGAAGAGTCAACAC
>NW_022728369.1:9771-11172 GCF_011630105.1 Anneissia japonica | reverse complement strand
TTTTGATTTGTAATTTGTAAAACATTTAAACGTTTTGATTTAAAATATGTATTAAAACAATAAATTTATTATAATACAATTAGGCCTATATCTTTAAAATATATTTTTTATTAATCTTTAGTTGCACAATTAATTGATTTGTAAAGCACAATTGGGCATGTTTGCATAGCACAGGACTCCTTGGACAAGTTTTCGCTTTTTTTATTGGAGGATTCAATTTTTATTTTAAATTATAATTTAAGCTACCTTTGACTGATACTTCATGATTCATGTAACTTTCTGGAAATTTAGTTATATAATTTAACAGCAAAGTGCAACATTGCATCTTTTTATAAATCATTGCTGCTTGAAAATTCTTCCTTTTTTTTTAAAATTATCATCGTAATTAAGCTGATTTAAGTACTACCTTAAGGTGTTCGGCCGAAGAAGTACCGAAATTTAGGCCTGTCTACAGGGCCGGCGGAACGTTTTTCAAAGTGGGGGGCCACTTATAAGATAAATTGGAATATGAATCATGCAAATCTGAAATCAAACCTAGGGGTGGGGGTAAACATTTTTCCCAAAAAAGGAAAGGGGATCCGGGGGTCCTCCCCCTGGATAATTTTGATTTCTAGATGGCGGGAAATTACCTTTCTCGACTTTTGAGCTAGATGTCTAATGACTATGTTCTTCAAAATTCAAGGTTCCCCCCCCCCACACCCCTTGAAAATAATCAGATAAACTTTCTCATTCTTATTACAGTAATTTGACCGGTTATGTGTGTATACATACATATAAAAAAAAATTGTAGTTGCATACGTATTCTTTTTTCATTTTCAATGAATCGATAAGGTCCAAAGAAAAAGGGGGAGGGGGTCCGGAGGTTTTCCGCCGGGAAAATTTTGATTCCTAGAAGGCGGGAAATGAGTTTTCCCGACTTCTGAGGTGTCTTTTATTTACTTCTAAGTTCTTCAAAATTCAAGGTATTCCCCTTTAGAAAATTATTGTGATGAATAAATGAACCCAAAGAGAAAAGGGAGGTTCAGGTTCTCCCCGGAGAAATGTTGATTTCTAAATGGTGGGAAATGAGCCTTCCCGACTTCTGAAGTATCTTTTAGCGACTTTAATTTAAGTTCTTCAAAATTCAACGTTTTTCCCTCTTGAAAACGGTCAGTTAAATTTTTTCCATTGTTATTACAGCAGATAGGCCTTATGAGTTTACACAGGGCCGTCGGAACCGCACCGGCTTTGGGCGGACCACTTTTTTCTATCCTATCACAGGTCTCCCTCCATACCACCAATTAAAAATCCTTTTTGGGACCAGGGTTTTTAGGGTCTTTAGCAGCTTTGGTCTCTAATTTGGCTTTAAAAGTAGTCTCTAATATCTCTATTTAGAGGGGAATTAAGAAATGATATAGTAAA
>NW_022728369.1:7298-9714 GCF_011630105.1 Anneissia japonica | reverse complement strand
ATTATTATTATTAATGCTAAAACTATTTCCCTGTAGTCCTGTGTATGGTGGTCTTTTGGTGTCGAATTCAAGTCCCAATTTGGAAGAATCCACATCCGGGAGATCTGTTTAAATGAATTTTCTTATCACAACCAAATTTTGTTGTGCATGGTGATAACCATTAATGATTGGTAGTAACTGCTGCGCAGACAATTGACATTACAGTTTCAAAACTTGTTAAAGCATGCAAATATCATCATGAATTTGCGGGAGATGGTTTATTTCGGGGAAAAATATGCTGGAGTTCTTCCTGCCAGTTTCTAGGAGACCCCATTGCGAGACTCTACAGGAGACATGGAACTCATGGGTACTAAATGTGGTCTTCAGATTTCTCTATTTAGATGTAAATTAAAAAATAATACATTAAATGTTTTTAAATGGTTGTACAGTCACTGCATGCTCTTATTTATTCTTAATTTAACATTTCTTAGTAGCCAGACATCAACTTGTCTTTCCATTAAAATATTACTGACATTGCCACTAACATTTATCGTCATTCAATAGAAAAAGACGCTATACACAAAACAGTGCATTGGCTAATAATATATCTACGTGTAAGTAATATAGGCCTATAACACAATTTATTGTATTGTCGTGTACATTTCAACTTTATTGACAATCCTTAATTTCAATATTTAAGATTGATTTTGAAATTGTTTAGAGGTATTATATAAAATAACTATTATAACATTTTGGCAAAGGTATAATGGCCAAGCTGGCCCTGATTAAGCCTACTTCCAATATAAAAAATTGTAACCCTTAAATTAAAAGTGAAGACATTAATTTTTCTAAAATTATGCATGTGCTATTTCCTGGCTGAGGAGCCATTTTTCAACTATGGTGAAAAAAAAATGTGTTGCACCCTACCACCCACCCATGCCCACTCTTATTAAAATGGCCGGACACACTTGCAAAATGCTTCCGACGGCTATGATACATACATAAACAAAATTGAGTAGTTGCATACGATTTTTTTTCCATGAATCCATAAATCCCAAAAAGAAAGGGGGGTTGGGGGTCCTCCCCCGGGAAAATTTTGATTCCTAGAAGGCGGGAAATGAGCTTTTCCGACTTCTGAAGTGTCTTTTAATTACCTTCAAGTTCTTCTCAATTCAAGGCTTTCCTCTCTTGAAAATTATTATAATGAATCAATGAACTCAAAGAGAAAATGGAGGTTCGGGTTCTTCCCGGGAAAGTGTTGATTAAATGGTGGGAAATGAGCTTTCCCAACTTCTCAAGTAGCTAGGTTTTAGCTAGGTGTCTAATGACTTTGTTCTCCAAAATTCAAGGTTTTCCCCCTCTTGAAAACGGTCAGGTAAACTTTCTCATTCTTATTACAGTAAATTGGCCGGTTGTGTGTGTATACATACATAAAAAAAAAAAAAAAGTAGTTGCATATATACGTATTCTTTTTTCAATTAATCGATAAGCTCCAAAGACAAGGGGGTTCCGGGGGTTCTCCCCCGGGAAAATTTTGATTCCTAAATGGCGGGAAATATTTCCGACTTCTGAGGGGTCTTAATTACTTTTAAGTTCTTCAAAATTCAAAGTTTCCTCTCTTGAAAACGGTCAGGTAAATTTTTCCATTTGTTATTACAGTAAATAGGCCTTATGTGTGTATACATACATAAAAAAAATATTGAGTAGTTATAGAATAGGGGGTCCGGAGGTTCCCCCCCCCCCAGGAAAATTTTGATTCCAGAAGACGGGAAATGAGCTTTCCCGACTTCTGAGGTGTCTTTTAATTACTTCAAAAAATTAAAGGTTTTTCACCTCTTGAAAATAATTCAATGAATCAATGAACCCCAAAGAAAAAGGTGTCGGGGTTCCCCCGAAAAAAAATTGATTCCTAGAAGGCGGGAAATGGGCTTTCCCGCCGACTTCTGAAGTGTCTTTTAATTACTTTAAATTTCTTCAAAATTCAAGATTTCCCCCTCTTGAAAATGATTCAATGAATCGATGAACCCCCCTACAAAAAGGGGTTCCGGGTTCCCCGGGAAAATTTCGATTTCTAGAATGCGGGAAATAAGCTTTCCTGACTTCGGAAATGTCTTTTAAATGACTTTTAAAGTTCTTCAAAATTCAAGGTTTTCCCCTCTTGAAGACGGTCAGGTAAAATTTTCTCATTTTTTATTAATTTTATGTGTGTATACATACATAAATAAATGAGTAGTTACATACGTATTCTTTTTTCCACGAATCGATAAATCCCAAAAAGAAATGGTGGTCTGGGGGGTTCTCCCCCGGGAAAATTTTTATTCCTAGATGAATGAGCTTTCCCGACATTTGAAGTGTGTTTTAATGACTTTTATGTTCTTCAAAATTATAATTTTCTTATTGTAAATTTAAAAAAAAAAAAAAAAAAAAAAAAATCAGC
>NW_022728369.1:0-7159 GCF_011630105.1 Anneissia japonica | reverse complement strand
GTTTTGTTTTGGTGACAACATGGCCGGTGTAAGTCACGTGATTGAAACCGAGTTGGCCAAACTCTCTCTATCTACGGCTCTGAAGTGAAAAAAGTGAGCGCGCCATCTATAGATAAACTTTTTTTTATAGCGTCCAAAAGCTCACATTGAAGTCAATTTTTATAGTTCACAGCAAAATTAAATACTTCACTTCGTAGACACCAATCTTGTAAATTTTTGGCCTTTGTCGTTGGATTAACTTTTTCCCCCGTGAAAAGTGTAGGCCAACTTGTGTATCTGATTATTTATTGGTAGCACTTGAAACATGAAGGTCTATTTTATAACGTTATGTTGATTACCGTATATACCGTACTCTTGCGAATAAGCGCCCGGGCGCTTAAAATATGTGTGGCCAGGTGTGGCTCTTTTTGAGGGGCGCTTATTCAAACGGGGCGCTTAAAACATAGTGGAAATTGAGGGGGCGCTTATGGGAAATTGAAAAATTCAAGAGGCACTTTTCTTTTTAATCCAAGATAAACGAATGGTTTTGTTGAAGACAATGTAATCGTCGAGAGAGCATGGCTCATAAATGTTGGGGGTATTTACACAACAGTAGATGAAATTAGTGGTGCCGGTGGTGTGGTGGTGCCATCTGTCAATTCAGATTAGCAGGATCATTGCAGGGAATCTTGCTTAAATACGAGAGATATGAGGTCAGTTTATTTTTGTTGACTGAAAATGGCCATACAGTATTTTAATTTTTAGATTTTAAATACTGTAGTTCTAAATCCTAAAAAGGGCATCAATCAAAAAAGAATGGCATTCTAAAGATGCATCAAAAAACCATGTTAAACTTAATGGAGACCCGTGATAGACCGACAGATGGATAGATGGACTGACCGACCGACAATAGATGCGAATAGTTGATACAGAACATTAAGTTGGTGATGTACTGTAATGTACTGTATGATTGAATTGTTTAGGAATCGAGGGGCGCTTATTAAAAATCCAAACGGGGCGTTTTAGACAATTTTCACATTATTCAAGAGGGGCGCTTAGTCAAACGGGGCGCTTAATCAAACGGGGAGCTTATTCGCGCGAGTACGGTATCATAAATACATTACATTTCCGTTGAGAATTATTGATGCAAACTATAATAATTCTATTGTAAACGCATTCTTAGGTTTATTAAACTAAAGCCGGGCACTTGTCGAATCCACCTCTGCTTCCGGCGTGCGAATGACGACGTAACGCCGTCTACTGATTGTCAGTGGCAGTCTGAACGGACCTCATTAAAAGCGATCCGTTGGTTCCGCGCCATCGCGTGCGTTCGTCGTCGCGTTGCTGTCGCGTCGCCGTCGTGTGCAGTGAATACCTAGGATAATATGGCCTATATCATGGTTTTCAAGTATAACTACTCGCCAAAATCCTTTGGAGAAAACATTTGATGTTGGTGAGAATCTAACCACCGATCGTATAATAACAGTTGCTTCGAACACAGTTTTCATTAATATATCAGTTTAGCCTAATAATCAACTTCAGGGTAAAAAGATATATATTTTAAAATTTAGGCCTACTACTATATTCTTGTTGATAATGTTCAATTTACTAAAAACTTTTAATTTGAAATAAAAAAGTCTGTACTATACCAAGACATGCTGTCTCTTATACACATCTAGATGTGTATAAGAGACAGAGCTACAGTCGTTTATAACAGATGTTGGCCTGAATTGGATAGGCCTAGGCCTATATAAATTAATAGTTTGGACGTCGAAGAGAGATACAAGAGACACCATCAATTGACATTTTGACAGGTTATTAATGACTTTTACGATGTCTGTACCATTATCGTTAATGCAGATCACAGAATACATTCTCCAACGCAGCGAGAGTGGCGGCTTGAGGAGTAGGGCAGTTGTGTTTGTCCGTCTGGTTAGTGTCAGAGTGTATGAACAAGATAACCTACTACACTATGCGTGCAAATGCAATGCAATTTTATAAATTGCCTTGCATTGCGCTTCACGGTCTGACATTTTAAAAATCATTTTTATTCTGTGTCAGTTTTTATGAAACACGCATTTTGGAAAATCTATGTATGATCATATTTTAAAACCTGGAAGTTTTTACTTGGCATTACGAAACACCTTTCTTCAAAATGCCCTGTATGAGCGTCTAGCGGTTTATCATTCTTAAACATGTTCTTATTAGGGAGGGGGAGAGAATCCTCCCAAACCATCCCCCGGCTCGGGCCACGACCTTCGGAGAGCGGTATGCGCCATAGTATAACTCTTGACCTGCCTGTCGTGGGGCGTTGCCCATGCCTCGGCATGTTGCATGCCGTCGGGGAAATCCTAGCCCCGCCGCTGATGACGGCCTGGTCCGGGATTTATCAATCTCAGCTTAGCAAATGTCTTAAGTCAAAAAAGTTAAGATGTCCCTAATAAATATCTTAAGCTGATTTATTACCCAATCTCAGCAAAATCTTGGCTTAAAAATCGTCTTAGAGGGCGCCAACGTACAATCGACTTGTTAATTTTAAGCAATTTTTAAGCTAAGCAATATGGATAAATTTGATTTAAGCAAAAAAATGGACTTAAGACGAATTTAAGCTGATTTCTAGTTTGATAAATCTGGCCCCAGGTATTTGGAGAGAATGGCTGAAGCAACAAGTAACAAGTTAAAAAAAGTTTTTTCTTGATTGAGGGCGGGCTACTAGCTGTTTCAAATTAAACCCCATCGTGCAATGGAGTCGCCCGAACAAAATCGTTGTAATCATTGGATATTGCTTCTGAGTACGTAAAAAACAAAACCGTAAGTCCGTGGATATTGGGTTGTTCACACGATGTTCACTGCTCATTTCAATGCGCTATTGCTTAAAAATGTATGTCTTTGGAAATAATCGTAGTTGGATATTTATTTATTTTGGATGTATAATACTTTTTTGGCTAACCAACGCAAAAGAAGGTAAGATTTTAAAAGTTTGCTTGCATAATAGCACTACTAGGCCTACTTATAGGAACACTACACCTGCAACTCATCGAGTTTGTGATGGAAGACTGGGTGATGACGTCTCATCAAAGGGCACCTATGGGTTAGTTAGGCCATGGTCGTTATATACATGGGCCTAACCATGGCTGACCGAATGAATCCATATTTTTTTGTGTGACATAATGTCTTTAAACCTATTTGAGATTTCAGTAACCTAGTTGATCACAGTTTGTTCAAAACATGGTTCTAATTTTTCTTTAAGCAAAGAAATGGGAACTTTATTATCTAAACCCTGAAATAGTGCCTGCGCGGGATTATATTCCCGACGCAAAAATTTAGCCCTAAAAACTGTGCGCGCATTTCGAAAATTTATTGCCGATTTTGCAGGGGGAGAATCCGCCTGTGAAGTAGCGCACTTTGAACGTTCTTAGGACTGTTTTGAGAGGATATAGTAAAAATTGCAATAGATGCATTACAGTACAATAAGCGCAACAATAATTTTATAATAAATCAACAGTGGCGGATCCAGGAATTCGAAAGAGAGGTGAACCAGGGAGGGATTTTCCAGACCGAGGAACCACCCACCTCAGCCCCACCATGGTTGGGGCTGAGGTAAGAAAATTTATGATTAGGGCATCTCTAGATGGCCGGAAATTATACTCTCACACTTAAATTTGAATACCTTTTTCTTATTTTTTTCCTTAAAAAAATGAGGGGAGGGGGAGCGGGCCTTGAATCCCCTCTGCTTAAAACATTCTTTATCCGAAATAGTCATAATCACAAAAAAAGGGGGCATGGAGTTGTAGCTGAGGTGAGAAAATTTGAAGAAATAGTGGTAGGTGGCCAGAAATGACACTTTTAGTAAAATTCATCATTATCACATCACCATTACTCAAAATGAAGCGCCAAAAAAATTCTCATGATCCTTTATCAGGGATTTTTGGCAACTTTAGAGATCTTATTTGTGTGTGATATACCATAGAAAACAAAGCTTAAAAACATTGTCAGTGTGAGTATGTACTTTACATTCTTTCAAACCGTGATTTCACAACCACCTCAGCCCCACCATGGTTGGGGCTGAGGTGAGAAAATTTGAGGAAATACTATAGTACCTAAATGGCCGGAAATGACATGTTTATATAGTCAAAATGAAACACCAAAAAATTTCTCATTCATCTTTTATCAGGGATCTACTTAATATCTAGGACAACTTAGGCCTAACTATAGCTTACTAAGCTTTAACTATACTATAATAATTAGGATCAACAAATCACAACATTTTTTTGCATTTAGCACAATTTTATTCACTTCTTAATGTTATTGATGTCATTATCAATTATTACTATCGTCATCATCATGATCATGATCATTATGATCATCATTATTATTACTATTAGTAGTCAATTGAACTTGCCTAAGTGGAATCCAAAATGCCATTGAAATACTGGTCGATTTAGATAAAATTTGACTTACAGATTGTTAGCTAATGGAAAAAAACAACAATTTGGCATGTAAAATAAGATTGACTTAGAAATTATTTGACTTAGGCACAGTCGACTTAGGCAAGTTTAACTTTAGTATTATTATAATACCTGGCCTGAGATTTATGGATTTAAGATTTTTTTAAAATCACACTTTGTGTTCTAGTAGGCCTATGTATAAACGTGTACTGATGCATGTTTTAGAAGTATTCATTTTGAGTGATCCCAGGAAAGAATTTGTATTGGCTCAAGAAAAAGTTTTAAAATTTTAATACTGTGTACAAAGGGAAAAGGGGGGGGGGGAGCAGCGGCTCCCATGTCTTCCCCCCATGCATCCCTGGGATAGGCCTACCCATCATGGCAATTTTACTTTTTGGAGACAAAACAGACCCACTTGACTGTACAATAGAAAATCTTCATTAATAATATTCTAAAGATAGTGTTAATAGTTTGAATGAGATTTTTTGTTGTTGCTCATAAGAGTGCCAAAGTCTGATCAAACAAATTTCCGTGATTTTCATGATACTGTACTTGGGTCCTATACTGTTGTATATTACAGTTTGTCATTTTAATATTAAACAAAAATTATTCTGTGTACAGTATAATTAATTGTGTTGTATATTCTTTTTCTTAATATCCAAGTTGTTCCCAATGTTCATCATAGTTATGCAAACTCATTTTCCAGTTAAGTTCTTTATGTTAAAATCTATTTTATGTACCTTCATTATTTTAAAACAATAATGATCAAATAACTTATTTGGTTTGTGCTTATATATTGTTTAAAAACATTAAAAATATATTTGTTTTGAGTGGAAAAGACTATTATAAACAAATACCAACACATGTTAAATAAAATAAAATTTTAAATTCAAAAATATATAACTTTTTTTTTAGTGACATTGTATGACAGTAACAAGTTTTCAACGCTAGACTGGACAATCTACCCAGAAGCAGATGACATAGCTACTTATAAAGGGGTAAATATTTCAAACTTTAATTTGTTGCAGTTTCAGTCTTTGTTTTATGTTTGTTTAGTGATGCTAAAGCTATTGCTTTGTGTGTTTATCATTTTAGTTCACTGGTTTGGCTGCCTAGGCTATAATAATCATTCAATAAAGAAATTCCATAATAATTAAAATATGTGTAGAGGTATTAAGAACAAGTTGATCAACCATGGTAACTCATGTAAACAGAGCCTGTCAACACAGTGTAAACCTCATTTTAAAGTATGTGATTTACCTATTTCACTGTTAGGAAGCAGCTAGTACTGATTAGGCACCTTCATAATACAGTATTCTCTCATGATTAGTTAAAATGAAAAGGTTGTAAAAACACTTTATCACCTTAGTCTAGGTCATCTATGCCAGAGGTCTCTCTAATATGTGTCACTTAGTTCTAGATCATCACTTCTCTAGGTCAATTTCCATTAGGTCAATAACATGTTGGTCATTTTGATTTTGGACTGATGTTTTGGACATTACTGGACATTCTTCTTCACTCAGTGAGATTCTTTACTGTTAACTAGTTAATCTCAACCTGAAACATCTGTGAAGAGGTGCCTTATTAAACATATGACCTCAAAAGTTGAAGGGAGTAATCTAAAGGAGACAGATTCCTATCAGTCTATTCCCCTGGAGTCCCTTGCCATCCATGGCCACTATCTTGTCTTTTGGTTTTGCTATTATTAACAATGTGTTAATTTTGATAATAATTAGCTCAATTTGTTCAAATCTCAGTAATTGTTGATCTACTGTATATTTAATCATTCATTAAAAATAAAAAACATGAACATATAATACATTACCGTAACTGAATTGATCAATTAAAAATCTTAACAGTTTGATACATGAAATACTTAACAATATATACTATTCATGATGATATATTAAAAAACTTTATTCCTTACCTAATTTGTTTATATTTGAAACATTTGAGTAGCCTTTATTTAATAAATAAGAAATAGACAGGTCTGCAAAGCTATCCATATCAAGGCTGAACTGCTTCTTCAGTAATATTTAATTATCTATCAAACTAATTTCCTAGCTAGTCATAAATCGTAACACAGGTGACTTGATAACTTTAATAGGCTTGAACTCTATTAGGATCCCCAGCGAGGCATGGTTCTCATTCATTTGTCTCCTAAATTATATTCTGGAATTTATAGATTCTGAAAATTAATTGTGCCCTCCTATTTCTTCCAGTTTAATATTGTTTATGACATTATATCCACTCTTGTGTTAATTATAGGTGGATCCTACCCTCTTTTTTCAATTGGACTACAGGAGGTTTTTTTTAATTTTTTTAACTCCAAAATTAATCACTGGCAAAGAAAGAGGCTTTCTACCCTACAGTACTCTTCAGGTTTCCTGGTGTAATGTGACTTCTGGGTATCATACCTACCAAGTCTCCCGCATTTGGCGGGAGACTCCCGCTTTTCGCCCTAACCTCCAGCTCTCCCGCCACTAGCCTAAAATCTCCAGCTTTTCTAATAATCTCAAGATTCTAATAAAATCAATATTTTTTATTAAAACCCACAATTTAATACAAAAATATCCAAAACGTGACAATTCTGTAGTTTTATAAGGCATATAAAATCTACGAAAGTTCTATCGCTTCGCGAAAATACATGCCGTTCCGATAGTATACCAGACCATCATTTTTAAGGAGCGCGAGCGCGATCGCGCTCCTCCGCGCTCCTTAACATGCTTTCA
>NW_022728368.1:0-2967 GCF_011630105.1 Anneissia japonica | reverse complement strand
CTTTTTAAAGACTCAAGGAACAAATTTAGATGTACAGTGTAGGCCTACGACCATACAGGCCGCCCAGACCTCCTCCTGCTATTACTAGGCATAGGCCGTAGCCTGGCCTAGTTATGAAATCATCGCATGATTTTACCTGTCTGCATGCTCCGACCAAAAAGGACGTCAGTGACTGTATTCCCTCTCGAATGCTGAAATGTTTATTTGTTTGACGAAAGTCTATCAATATAGCATTACAAACAAGTTCTCTCTAACACAATAGCTATTCATCGTATCCGTACTGCTAATGTTAGATGAGTTAAACGTGTACTGCAGGAGCAAAAATCAGCATGCGCACAGCTAAATGTAAATACGCACACGTATACTGATCATATCACTATAGCAACCAATGACTGCTACAACAGTTGGTTATAAAAAACTAAAATTAAAAGACGGCGATTGACTTATAAAGCAATTAGTAGAGCATGCATCGTACACTAAACGGAAAATTATTATACTTAGGTTAGATTTAATGCATTCAAAAATTTCCTTCGGGCGTTGCAGGCCCTCAGGAAATTTTTTCAAGCAGTAAATCTAACCTTCGTAGAATAATTTTCCTATAGTGTACTATGCAGAGCTCTACTAATTGCTTAGTAGTTAGTTGGGATTGTGGGTTTTAGAAATCTAGTCATAGCCTTATGTATGTGAAAAATAGCTAGACAGCCCCACACAAATACAGTACAGCTATTCTTGGTACCAGAAAATTTACATTAGATTTGGTTTAAAGATTGAATATACAGTAACTGCTTCCACTCAATTACTCCCAATATTTTTGTTCCTTGTATAATTATAAAAATCCATACTATATAAAAAATATTTATATTACACATCCGATGTACCAAAAGCTAAATATTTCTTTGAAGGACTGAAAGCAAGCCTAAAGAATAGCATGTTCTAATTGGACAAAGATAGAAGGCTTGGCAACATATCAAGGGAACCATCTGAAAATTGTTAATTCTGCATTCTTGTATTACCCCTTCATTATTATTTGTCTTATAGAAGTCAGTGTTGATTGGTACTGTGTCATCTAAGACATAGCAAAACAAAATTAGATGCGATAACAAAGCTAGTTTAAACAGATCTTCCAGAAATGACTTCTTGCTACTTGGAACTTCTGACATATAATACCATGGAATTTGTTATCTGTTAATGTATGCAAATTGTTAATATTCATTTTGGCAGCAAGTGGATGACGTGAAGCAAGTTGGTTCCCATAAGAAAGGCACGATGATGGCCAGTAACGTTGTGGCAGACCTAGTAGTTGTTCTTCGTACCCTTCCGACAGGTAACGTTAAATCGCTATTTATTATTAGTGTATTTTACTATTAATTGTAAGTCCAGCTTGATTTTAAGTCCAAGTATAACCCCAGAGTTTTTCATTTTATTTATTTTGTCTTAAAGCTAAAAGGCTCCAGAGAAAAAAATTAATATTTTGATACGATGTACAACTGATTTTTCTAAGACACAAAAATCATATTTTGATGAAAAACTCGGAAACGGTTAAGCAGATACAGATTTCTGAATATTAAAAAACTGGGGGAAAAATAATACAGGTTTTGTAAATTGGCTGGACATGATTGCGAACATTATACTAAAATACTGTCCAGTGGATTGATTGAGAAACATAAACATAATAAAAACACATTAAAATTGGATAGAATTACTCTTAAATATATTATTTATATCAATAATTTTTTAAAAGAATGCAGCTGGGCTGCAAATGATAATAATGAACTATAAGAATATGAAATAATATTAAATTATAATATTTATCTTGACGATGGTTGCAGTTGAGGCTGTGGAAGCACTTGGTCAGAAGATCACTGAAGGAGTGAAGGCTCTAGACCCAAACGAGGTGATGACAATGTTACCAACAGAGGCTGGTTGTGAGATAAGCTCATCGGACGCCAGTGTTAAGATTATAGTCACTACCATTCCATCAAACCTGAAGAAGCTGGATCCCGACATGCATCGTAAGTTAATATTTAGACAACCGTAATTGAAAAGTCGGTAAAGCCTCAGAATATATAGTGCCGCTACAGTATGGTGAGCAAAATTTTGAATGATGTTGTTTAAGTATGGAGTGTGGTGTTGCAAGTGTTTAATGTAGTGTGCAGTTATAATTCTGTGTTTTTTTTAAAGATGAATATTCAGAGTCAAAACTGTAATCAAGCTATCTTTTATTTTTAAAAAAAGTGGGAAAACAATTAATTTTTTGGCAGTTTAAAACTGAATTGTGAGATTTAGATGACAGAAGCAAAAATTGCAAACACTCAAATGAAAGCAAACCAGTTCAAGAGAAACTCAATTGAATTTTAATGTCATTAAAACATAAAAAAGCGATAGTGAGCAAGGTATTTAAAGACTTCTAATAACATTCTATAAACTATATTCCATAATAATTTTTTGAGAGATAATTTTCAAAGCTATTAGTTGAGACTGCAGATGGCCATCTATAAACTAATTCTGATTACTGGCTTTGGAAGTGAAATTATCTTTTTTTCATGTAGTTTTTAGTATTAGTTGAAGTATTCCTTTAAATATTTTGTAAATTTTATTTGACTTTCTCTACAGTACCGCAAAAAATGATGCAAGCATCATTAGCAGCTATAAGGCATGCAAGATGGTCCGAGGAAAATGCAAGCCATTCCAGGTAAGGCCACTGTTGTTAAAGATCTTGTGTACATTCATTGAAAGTATAATAAATTAATAAAACAGAAAGTTTAATCACATAATTTAGTTGAATATATTAGTAGTAAAATCCAAAGAAAAATTGTATCTTAACAGATGAAAAACAAAGATAATAACAATAATGGTAGTGGTAAAAGACATCAATAGGTAGAAAGGCCCTAAAAAAGTTTATGAGGAAATTATCAGGATTGGGTGAACATAAGTTTAAAAATGTATTTATAGATGAGGCATGCCATT
>NW_022728367.1:0-2010 GCF_011630105.1 Anneissia japonica | reverse complement strand
ACATATTTATACAGGCATACATATATATACACACATACATATATACATATACACACACACACACACACACATACACACACACACACATATATATATATATTCATACATATATATATACATAGAGTTTATATACATATATACACATAATATACATATATACATTATTATACCTATACATATATATATACATATTATAATTATTATTATTATTATTATTATTTAAACAGGCTTTGTAACAGAATACATAGAGCACACTAAAAAATAAACTAATAGAAACGTTTTGCTTATAAATTTTTATATCTAGGCCTATATCTTACAAAGTTTCCGACATGTCCAACAATAACAGTAATTATTTGAAATGCAGATGAGGCAAAACAAAACTGGAGTAAATTAATAGAATGTCACAAATGTCATCCACGTGAATCTTGACCTCAAGCAGATTTTGCTTAATGAAAAATGTATGAGTCATAATAAAGTTTTGACCTCCATAGTATATTTTTAACCAAATTACATGATACAATAATCATCTGTAAAATAATATATGCAAATTATTTGACTTATAAACTTTTAGCTTTGTCCTCCACGATATTTTAATACATTTCTAATATCACAAGTACCTTTGCTGTATATAATAGGCTGAATGGGACTAAGTTTAAAATCTGACCTTTGTATTATAAACTTTGACCTTTCATGTTTGAGCTCATTCAAATTATGTTAAAATTGTATTTTTACAATTATTAGTTGACATCAATTTTCCGAGTACCCCCATACGTGGTGTTAATCAGCGTATCAACTAACAAACGTTTGTTAAAATCGACCCAAGCATTTGGCACAAGTAGAATTTCGAAAGATTTTTTTTTAATGACCCTTGACCACAAAATAACACTTTACCAAAATTTAGTTAAAACTGCATACATGGTACTGGTCAGTCAAGAAGTAATTTAACGGGTTTGCAGATATACTTTATATATAAAAACGTATTTTATAAGTACACTGGGACTGAAATTTTGCACCTAAAATAGGACAAAAAATAAAAACACTGATCCTAGGAAAAACTGGAACCAGTTCTAATTAAAAAAGAAAGATTAACAACTTTTGACTAATAAATTACCGTTGATCTCAATTGTGAACACCCCATATTATGTAAAGGTGTATTGTTCTGCTGCACAACCATGGACCTAACTGTGGATAAAATCGGGCTTGGTTTCATCTACAATTCGTCCTGGTTACCCTGTCGTTACACCCTATCCACAGGCCTTTCAGCATGGCTGGGGCAACACGTCGTCAGGCAATACTGCCCAAAAATAATTACTGGTACCCTGTTGTACCTCGCAACACTCATTTCAGATTCAGTGAGTTTACTTCACTGAAACGTGCCTGTCAGCGGCTGGCTTGGGCTACGTAGTGAAAACTATTTTCTTCGATATTGTACGTTTAATTGCGTAATCCATTAAGTCTTTAAAATGCCTGTCAGCAGTTGGCTGGGGCAGTTTACGCAGAACACTACTATGTATATTAACTTTTATTTTATTTTTGTATTTATGGCACTGCAATAAACATATTTACTAATCGGGTCTGGGAGTTTTCATCACTGAAAACGTGCCTGTCAGCAGCTGGCTGTGGCATCGCAGTGAACAAATTTCTCGATACGGTTCACAGGATAACTCCACTGTTTAGAAACAGGCTTGTCAGCAGATGGCTGGGGCCGTTTTCAGCAAACAAGGTCTTTAATCATTATTTTGGTATTCCGAGTAGGCCTACATTATTTTAATAAACTTTAAATCAGAGGTTTAGATTATGGTCATGCTTTAATAAATTATTTTTCACATAAAAGTTCGGCATACGCATCTGATAAGATGACCTTAAAAACCAAAAAATTAGTTAGAACGTTTCAAGTAAACTTGAAAATTACGCATGCTGAGTAGCTAGATTTATATGGTTACAATAAATGTAGGTGTGATTCGGTCGTAATCCCTTCTCATACTATATTCATTTGGCCATGGCCTTGCT
>NW_022728366.1:0-556 GCF_011630105.1 Anneissia japonica | reverse complement strand
ATTCCAGGCTCAAAATGTTCTTATTTTGTTCTTATTTCACAAATTTAAATTTTAAAATTTCAAGGTGTATATTGAAATTAGCAGTCCCACTTTTCTCTTTTGAATATGTTGTGCCCCCCTGTTTGGAAAATTCTGGATCCGCCCCTGACTGTAATTCTAATTAATTTGAGATAGTCTCTTCAGTTAGGTTTACCTTACTTCTAAGATTAGACGTAAAACTGTGATCTTTAATTTTGCTAATCTATACACTACTTTTATTTACTGATCTGTATTGTATACAGTCATGCTATAATTAATTTTGGCTTGATACTTTTTTTTTTTCAATTCTCATTCAATCGGAATTCCACTTTTAGGATATAACATTTAAATATGTCAAGTGATGATGACACAGTAGACTTGGATGCTCTAAGAGATCATGTTATAACATTGTTACCAAAGTTACCTAACCAGGTTGTGGAACGCATTGTTGAAAAGGCTATTGACCTTGGAATTGAAAAACCTTCTGATTTTCAATTTACCACCAAAGATGACTTCATTGATTTAAATCTTAAAGTGA
>NW_022728365.1:0-559 GCF_011630105.1 Anneissia japonica | reverse complement strand
TTTTCGGATTACGCTGGAGCAGAGTTATGTAATGGTTAACTTTAAAATGGAGATAGCCCATAAGAGTCTTGAAAGTATCCAAATTATGTTGAAGGATAAGCCAACTAGTAGGCCTACAATAATATTCCAATCCACGGGGTCGGGAGGGGCAGTGGTGTTGTTTAGAAATGTTTTGGAGTTGGTCTGTAACGTGTTCCATCTTTGGACTTTCTTTTCGGACACTCCCACGATATGATGACAATTGATTGAATTATTGTTAGATAATGCTTTTAGGCCTATATTGGTAAAGCTTCATTGGATCTGAATATATTCACGATTAAGCATGTAAATTATGCACGCTAATGAATATGCACGTATGCAAATGACTATTTATGCATAGACCTAATAATACGTTGCACGCAAACAGTATTCAAATTAATAATGTATGTGCAAAATATTAGTTGATTAGGCTATTATTGTTAAATGAGTCACACGATATTTTTGAAATTTCAGCCTTAGTAAGAATTATCTCTAGGGAGTGAAAATACTTTGCTGAAGTGAAGTGGGGGGGGGGGGGGGG
>NW_022728364.1:0-703 GCF_011630105.1 Anneissia japonica | reverse complement strand
CTTTGATACTCCAGCATAAAGCTCAATATAAATAGAAGTACATTACATTACATTAATTCACATGAGAAATACATTCTTTTTACAAACCTTTACAGCTTTCTGTTCCTTCTTTGACCACGCTTTCTTTCTTTCTAAAATGAAATATGATGTATGGTATTATTGAAACAGCAAATTATAAAGATGACATGTTTGCTTAAATGAGTAAAAAATAGTGTTATTTTCTTGTAATTTAATTATATAACACTAGAAAAGGGAACAAAAATTAAATCTGAAGGTTAAATTTAAAAAAAGGAATGGATTAATTATGTTGTGGAACTTACCTTCAATGTTTTCTCTATCTGCTACTTTTCTCTTCTTAGAAACAAGTTCAAGTTCTTGTGGGGAAACTTGTGCTTATACTGGAGTTTCAAAGTCCTCCCCATCTTGATCTAACATTAAATAGAAAAACATTCACAACAGATCACTTTATAAATATTCCAGATTAAAACAATATAAGTATGAAAATTGAAATTATAAACTTAAAAGAAAAAGCATTTCCTTATCAGGCAATCCAAAATATATAAATTAATAGTCAACTAACCGATATCAATTTCAGTATCCTCGAATGAATTTTCTATAGCTTTAAGAATTGTAGTAGTCTGTGTCTCAGAACCCTCATCAAAGGAGTAGTCTTCCTGGTTATTATCTGTTAAAGCAAATAAAA
>NW_022728363.1:0-1012 GCF_011630105.1 Anneissia japonica | reverse complement strand
CAAATTCAGGTATTGTATATTCCATCACGATAATGACAATTACCATTCAATAATAGAACAGTCATTGACTTACTTACAGTGAAGTGAATCTAAAATGTATTCATGAAGTTATGATGATCTGAAGTGTTTAAAAACGTACACAATAATACGGTAGTTGAACCAACTTTAAAATAACACAAATACAAATGTGCGTGACGATATTGTATTGCTTTAGAAATGTGATTTCAAAAAGTGTATTAGTGAATCACGCACTGAGTACCGTATTCAATACATTTTCACGACAGGTTGGGCAAAATAGATATAGGCCCCTAATTGATTCTCCTGGCGCAAATTCAGGTATTGTATATTCCATCACGATAATGACAATTACCATTCAATAATAGAACAGTCATCGACTTACTTGCAGTGAAGTGAATCTAAAATGTATTCATGAAGTTATGATGATCTGAAGTGTTTGAAAACGTACACAATAATATTTTAACCAACTTTAAAATACTGTACCACAAACACAAAATGTGCGTGACGATATTGTATTGCTTTAGAAATGTGCTTTCAAAAAGTATATTAGTCCATCGTATACGTAAGGGCTTGTATTGTTGTTTTCTTTTTTTTTCTTAACTTGCAGCGTTTGGGAAATAGGTAGGCCTAATAGGTAAATTGTAATGAATATAATCAATAACTATAGCCTCTAAAACCTAATATTATTGAAGGGTCCTTTTAAAGTTTGAATAGGATTTTTTTAAGTTAAATTTTTAGATCATTATACCTATTGAATGAGCCCCCAATAGCCCCGGGCCCCAGTGCTGTCCACTGACTGCACTGCCCATATCTACGCCACTGGACCTGAGTATTATTAGTGGTTACATAACGTTTGCTTATGCACTGTATCATGTGCTATAGAAGTGGAAGACCATAATGTATTGGGAATGTACCTCTCTCTCTGGTACGGTAGGGCCTACAGTACAATCTGTTTAAAAGTGTAAGGTATAGGAAAGTGTGGATTTTTAAACAT
>NW_022728362.1:0-644 GCF_011630105.1 Anneissia japonica | reverse complement strand
CGCTCCAGGGTTTTAGCATTGTGAACCAGCCGCCACACTGCTGCCAGCCTTTGATCGCGAGTCCTCAATACACGAACGAACATATAAGACGTGATTCAAACGCATAAGATGGGTATGATTTAAACAAATAAAACAACAAACACATTAAACGGACATGAACGAATTTATGAACGATATGACGGACAAGATTAAAAAAATAATAAAATAATGAAAACATAAGACGGACATTTTTTCAAAATTCTTAAAAGAACGAACGTATAAGACGGACATGATTCAAACAATTAAACAAAGCCAACATAAGACTGACATTTCTCAAAACAAATAACAAACGTATCGGACGGACATAGACAAATGGTACTGAGTAGACGAATGAATAATTTTGTAATGAACAAAATATTTATGAACAAAAGCAAACAAATATGAAACCAATGGACGTTTTGACAAATGAACATGTACCGGTACGCATGTAAAATGTGCAAGTAGATTTCTTTATTAAAAGCAAATATTTAGCTTCATCTATCCAATGTGTTGTAACAAGTGCAGAGTCTCTGCACTGTACTTCAAATGTACAACAATATTATAATTATTTTGTGTAAAATTTTGTAAGTGCGCCTAGGCTAGGCCTAGTAGCTTCAGTAGTACCT
>NW_022728361.1:197-811 GCF_011630105.1 Anneissia japonica | reverse complement strand
TTAACAACATTGTGTGAAAAGTTTGCGCTTAGGGCGCATAACAGGAACAAGATCTTACACAGTTGACCATGGAGAAAATATATTAAGATATATTTCCTCCATGCATTAACCAATTCATAAAATATTTCTACTTTATTTCATCAATACTTCCAGCAAGATCTATGATATTCCATATATGGTACATGTCTAAAAGTTTCCATTAATTACATTAAAATTTGCCTTCCTTGTTGTCATGGACTTGTGCCAATAATATGACAATAAATGCCAAAAAAAATTGTTGAAATGGTTAAAAGTTTTAAAAGAACAAGTCAATTTTTGAACCTTTAGTAATTGATAACTGTTCAGTCAAACAAGTTGAGAACACTAAGCTTTTAAGTGTGATTATTAAGCATATCTTGTCAAACCCACGTTGAAGCTATTTAGTATCTTACGAAAGTATAAAGTAAAAAACAGCAGCACTTTTGAGACAAACAATATATAATTTATTCCCTAGCTTTCGTCCACACAGTGGACTTCATCAGGAGACTGTACAAATGGGATAAGAAACAACTATAATATACAACTGAAATAATGGGGGCGGTCCTAAAACAACAAAGAATGGTGTACAAAGCAAG
>NW_022728361.1:0-192 GCF_011630105.1 Anneissia japonica | reverse complement strand
CAAAGCAAGTACAAGTCTGCCGAAATAAGCAATCTAAATAAACAGTATTAAAAGAACAAAAGATCAATGATAAGAAACTGTGGGAAATAGCATACAAAATATGTCTATGTCAAAGTCAATGATAAACACAGTAAATAGGCAGTAAATACAGTAAGGTAACTATGAGACAAAAATATAGTTAATAATAAGGCA
>NW_022728360.1:0-2039 GCF_011630105.1 Anneissia japonica | reverse complement strand
CAAGTTAAAATAATTGTGTACACCTCTGTCACTATATACCTCTGGTTAACAATTGATTTGATTTAATTTATTTTATAATTATGAACAAAACAATGTACTGTATGTAAACACTCACATTTTTTTTCTTGAGCCATCAGAGCAATACAGTGTAAACATAATTGTTTTTGCCCCAAAACCTTTACTCAGAAATAAAAATATTGTATATCATTGGGGATAGTTTTCCTATTATATTCCTAGTGGGGGACTTCTTTGCAAATTATATGGATGTACACTTTTGCATGCTTTCATGCAATAGTATAATAATGCTAAAATATGTTTATTAACCGACTTCATTAAAATATAATACACTATCATTTTTTATCATAAAAAAATTAAAAAATTAAAATTTCATTATTAAAATTATAAACAATACAAGTAATTTGATAACCTGTAAGTAAGAGATTATGGCATTAAAACATTCGGAAAACATTTTTTTAACTAGCCAATAAAATGTAGCAATTATGTAATTAAAAATTCCACAATAATTAGATTATTTTAATTCAACTAAAGACTAGATGATATATTTCCAAGAATACATAGAATAATAAGGTAATGAATTTCAAAATCATCTTGTTAGTAATGTTTTATAATATTTGAAAATAATTACATTTTGTGTCTTTCTAACATGATTCTTAATTAACAGACAAAGGTCAGCAACCCAAGCCAAGCACTGCCATCAAAAATTCAAAAAAGAATAATTGACAGAATGATTGGAATGGCCTCCGCATCAACTAATATTAAGGACATAACTTACATTTGGGACTTTGCTGGCCAGCAGCTCTACTATATTACACATCGAGTAAGTACTCAATTTAGTTGTGTACTCTACTAATAGGATCTGTGGCAGGATTCCCAATGTAAGCAGTAATCCTTCCCAATGCCGGAAATACTTCCTTGCAATTTTGACGTCATTCATTTGGATGAGATGATTTCTGAAGAACGATTACAGAACCTATAAGAAAAGTTAGATCATCAATTAAGAATAGATTTCCGCATTTTCTTTTAGATATTCCTAACAAGTGAAGCGGTGTATTTGATTTTGTTCAATTTGATGGAAGGTATGCACGACAAGGGGAAGTGTAGAGTCTCCAAAATGGTAAATTTTTGTTTCTTTATAATGGTGGTTTTGTGGATGTGAGTGCTGTATTTAACTTAAACATTCATGTCAAAATCTTGTAATTTATTTTCTTCTTCAGGAAAAACAAGATGTGATGACATATGAAATGACAAATGTACAGATTATCAAATACTGGATGAGGTTGATATATACTTATGCTGTCCCTGTTGAGTCACAACCACTGGCTACGCTGCAAGCCAAGAAACCTCAAATTGTGGTGGTTGGTACTCACGGCGAGAGCCTACAGGGTACCGCTGAAGACAAGAAGAAGAAGGTAAAATATAATCGGAACTTGTGACATAATTAATTGACATTTTGAATATGGTGTTATGATGCTCATATATTGTTATTCAGATTGAAGAACAGTTTGGTATAATATTTGAAGAAATCGAAGGCACTCCATATGAATGTCACGTGGTGAGGAAAATGTACGCTATCGACAACAAGTTTCCAACGCAAACCGAGATGCTGACAACACTTAAACAAGATGTTGGTGGATTTCTGAAAGCAATGCCCAAAACCGTCCCGCTCAAATGGCTTGAATTCCAGCATATTTTGCAGGAGGTTGGTAGGACAGCAGTGCGAATGAGTTATTCTAAGGTATGTAATCATTGCCTAAAATGTTAATAAATATTAGAAAGAATTGTTTAATACTTAACCCCATCTCCTTCCGTGTCCCTTTCTTAGAGACACTCCATTTAGTATTCATCCAATAAAAATGCATCCTTAATTCCCCATACTCTTACTTTTTTTAATGGTTGGCAATAGTGTCCTATTTACACTTCCACATTTTATTTTTATTAATATTACACTTTTCAAATTTAAATGTTAAGGTCTGTGAAGTCGCCACTAGCTGTGGAATTTCCGTGAAGAATCTGATCCA
>NW_022728359.1:0-2092 GCF_011630105.1 Anneissia japonica | reverse complement strand
TGGGAGAACAAAGGAAGGAAAAAGGAGTTAAAGAAAGTTAAAACTGGCACTCTCCATGTCTTTGTTCTGTATAATATGTACCACATTTGGTGTTTTTTTAATTTTTTTTAATTATTTAAATTATGTTATGTTAACCTGTATGTTATCCGCCCGTGTCGTGTGTGTGTGTGTGTGTGTGGGTGGGTGTGTGCGTGGGTATGTGCGCGTGTGTTTTGTCCGCGCATCTCAAAAACTACTGGCTTAATTTTCAGACAATTAATTCCAAAATGTAAATGAACTACTAATACAGCTTGATGAGGTTCCATGCCTTGCCATCCTTTTTTTTATATGGATAATGACAGACCTCTAAAGTTCAAAGTTACAGGAAACAATTTACCCAAAAGTCACAGATATCCAGTAATAGGACTCAGTGATTTTTACGATTTAGGCTTATTAGCTTTTTAAAAAAAATATATAATCATTAAGCTAATATAATAATTTTTCAAAAAATTAATACATATCATATAAGAGTGATAATAAGTTTAGATTGCCTCGGCCTTCAAAGTATGCAGTACTAAATACTATTCACATGAGTGTAGGCTAGGGAGAGGAGAGCTTGGCCCAGGCTAGAACGTGTAGTATATAGTGGTCTATGCTGGGTCCAATATATTTGCCATGTTTATTCTGTTTTAATGTAAGTTTTCTTATAATTTATTACAGCATAAACCACTGGGTATCTAACCATCGCCCACCGCGACGTGAAAAAGCTGCTGTGAATTTAAGTTCAGCGAAGCGAGATTGCGCATGTGCTAGTAATGCCCACTGACACTCTAATAAATATTTCATTAATTTTTGCTCAACTTACCTACGATAAAAAAAATCGTCTGCAACATACTGACGCCGAGGTACAAGCTTTTATAGCCTCACCACAGCTCCATTATGTGTAAGCGTTTCTGTGGTCTAATGGGTACGATACTCGTTATGGTAGCGATAGGTTGCAGGTTCAGATCCCCTCAGATACACCACTTTTCATAAGACTAATATAAACCAACTTGATAGATTATTACAAAATACAAAATGTTCCTATTCGAATATTATTATTATTATTGTTATTATTATTATATATGTATATAGTCATATATATATAAATATATATATATAATTGAAAATGTTGATATATATCAATACATGTATTCATATAATATATATATATTAATATATTATATATATATTAATATATATATTATATAATATGTATTTATTTATTTTGTTTTAGTCCCATATACTGTGTATATATATATATTACATATATAGAGTATATTGGATTAAAACAAAATAAATACATATATATATATATATATATATTACATATATAGAGTATATTGGATTAAAACAAAATAAATACATATATATATATATATATATATATATACATTTTCAATTAGATAATTATATAACACATCAATTTAAAAAAATTGTTTAGAAAAAAGGTAAAAAAAAAATTTATCAATTAGATGTAATGTGCTCTCACTTGCAGACAAAAGTGTGTCAAATCCATTATGGAACTTGTATGCGTTTTAAATGCATTTAAGTTTCGAACTTCTCATTCATATTATGGCTTTTATACGCTTTTATAATGTTATTACAAAATATTTACCATATGTTTCAACTGAGAGAGTTATAGATTGCCTTGCAATGCTAATGCCATTCTTTATATGATATATGATTATATAGGTACGTTCCTGTCACTTTCATCTACACATCAATCATTGGAGCAAACCGGTCGCATTTTTAGCCCGATTATGGCTCAATTTAGCGGAGCCAAATGTCTCGAGTTTTTCTACAGTATCAACGACACCACTGCTAAATTGAACGTCTATATTAAGAAAACTACTGAAACAACATTTGGTAATGTGTATTGGATGTCGAATTCATCCAGTGGAAACCAATGGAGTCATATTTTAGTTGACCTGCCGAATGTAGATCAAACATATGAGGTTTGTGTTTATTTGTGTCTGAATTTCATTTCATTTCATTTCATTTATTTCTTCAAACAGAAAACAAAACATACAGAAATAACAATACCAAAAAAAAAATCAGAGACAGGATAAAC
>NW_022728358.1:0-880 GCF_011630105.1 Anneissia japonica | reverse complement strand
TTAACGAAACATTTTATTTTGATTAGATCTAGTGTAATAAATAGCACGTAGAACTAATGACGTCAATAAAAGTCATTTGCGCATGCGAGAACGTTAAGTTCTCCTGACCCAATTTGGCCAAATCTCGTATGTAGAGAACGTAGGATGACGGTAGGACGGTCACGCATGACTGATTCCGTTCTAGCGTCACGTTGTCAAACAGATCGAAAGCTCCATAGTTATTCATGAAATACCGTGAAGAAGATTTTTTGTTAACGTCACAAGTTAAATTTCATTAGTCAACAAAATACAGTAGGTCTAAGCCTATCTCTCGATTCAGAGGACCAGAGTAGAATTTACTCTAGACCAAAGTAAGAGATGAAGATGCATCTGCATGGCCTAGAAGCATTATGTGAGGCCTGTTTTCCACTAGGCGAAGTCATTCACACGAATCGAAGGCTTCGGTTCGGTTCCTGAGCTCTGATTGGTTGCGCACTTTTTTCGCTTCGCAAACAGTAGAAACAGTTCGAACTGCCGATTTCGTTGAAGCGGAAAATTCCGTTAGAAATGTGAATGCGCATGAGCATGAACCGACACTTTCAATTCGCGCGAATAAATTCGCAAGTGGAAAACAGGCTTGAGCAACCGTAGCCGTGCGCAATCTATGTTTAGAACTGAAATATCTTTGTGTAGCTAATTCAACACTATTCATTTGAAGACAAAATTCCAACATTTAAATGCCCTCTAAAGATCATGATTTTCTATTTGTTTTCCTATCTTTGGGAGGGGACGTGGCCCCGAGTGGGCGTGGCCCGCCCATTGGCTAGGGCCACTCCCACTGGCTTCCATTTTGGACGGCCTATTTCGTTTTCTTGGCCCCTGATTAAGGGATAATTTTACA
>NW_022728357.1:0-1150 GCF_011630105.1 Anneissia japonica | reverse complement strand
GAACATCTTACAAATTCCAGATCTATGTATTGTACTTTTAATATGTATTTTGCATATAGCGTAAGTGCTTGAATTAGAAGAATAACATTCAATATTTTAATTGCCTGCTTTGTTTATTTTTAATAAGTATCCTGCTTTCAATTAGTAACTAGAACAACTTGCAAATTCCAGATTTATGTATTTTGCATATATACCGTAGGTGTTCGAATGAGCGCCGCGGCGTTTATAAAATTTTTGGAGGCTTCATTGCGGCGCTTATCCTAGAACGGCACTTACAAAAAAATACGGCGTGGCGCTTTCCATGCCCGTTCCCATGTTACCTGTTTTACATATTCCAGTAGTTCAGTAGGTCTATCATAGT
Source organism: Anneissia japonica (assembly GCF_011630105.1). Classification (NCBI taxonomy): domain Eukaryota; kingdom Metazoa; phylum Echinodermata; class Crinoidea; order Comatulida; family Comatulidae; genus Anneissia; species Anneissia japonica. Next base: position 789 of record NW_022728357.1, on the reverse strand, counting down.
TCCTATCATTGTAAACAAATATTTTTAAAGAAATGCTTGTGTCTGCATTATTTTAATTATTCACTGTATACATTGTATTTAAAACCCTGTTTTATAACACACGGTAATATTATATAATCTCCATTAAGCGCTGCGGCGCTTAACGAAAAAATCATGTTTGTTGCGGCGCTTAATCGAGAGCGGTGCTTGTTCGAGCATTTATGGTATATCCTTTGGCTAGCAGGAGTATAAATTCTTTAGGAAACACTGCTTAGAAAGTGCACCTCTAGAATGCCATCTCGAGACACCTAGTGGGACAGAGGTGGGTTTGGTTCCTTTGTCGGAAATCCTGTACTCCTCATTATGGGCCTTTGACATACCACATCCTATGTCAAATTTTAATGTTATATTGTGTTTAGAATAATAGTAATATACCATATTATTCGAGAAGGGTTTATTTGAGGGGGAATTTATTCGAGGGAGGCATATATTCGATTGAGGCATTTATTTATTTTGGATACATATATACTCAAATTAACACCCCTTAATTTCACTGTATGTGGAACTACAATATAATTACCGTCAAAATGTGTTATTGCGTGATCATGAAGAATTATTGAGGTAACAAGGTTTGAAAAAATATAATTCTACTGCAATAGACTTTTATTCAAGGGAGGTGTTTATTCAAAATGAGGCTCTGGAGGGGACATTTAATCGAGAGGTGTGTATTTAAAGCGGAGGCTTTTATTGCTGCGAAGCAGCCAATTCATATTCTTGACAGCAATTTGACCTCTGAAAGGTCATTGTTTG
>NW_022728356.1:0-558 GCF_011630105.1 Anneissia japonica | reverse complement strand
CTCCGAACGGCGACAGTCCATCTGCTGCTTCCAAGAACGACGTTGCGGATTCGGCGGACGACGCGTAACCGGGCGGGGTTTTAAAGCAATCGCAATCGTTCAACGGCCGGAGGCATTACGGACAGCAAGACTTCAGAACTTACAAGGCTACGTGTCAGGAAATACAGAAGTTCATTAAAGAGTTATCCGAAAACAAGTCTTCGTATAACAAATTAAAAATAAAAAGAAAGTAATACCATATAGATTTTTGTGTGTGTCTTTTATTTATTATTTCAATATTCATTTGACATAGTATACAAAACAATTTGGGGGGGTTGGAAAGAACATTTTGTAAACATTGTGAACATTTGTAAAAAAAAATTATTTATTCTCGGGAATCGGTGTCGTCTACCACCCATCTCATCAAGTCGTCGAGAGTGGCCGCTTCTTGTCCGACGAAACATTCTCTTCCGGTCATCCGGCAATGCAGTGATGTCAACGAGTCGACGCAGCTTCTTTCCAACACAGATCTGTTCCGCTCGTCGATTTTCACGGCCGACCCGAAATTTACGAGTTCGG
>NW_022728355.1:0-1122 GCF_011630105.1 Anneissia japonica | reverse complement strand
CCTAGGCTACAGTAGGTCCAGATCGTAAGTCCTTGATCATCGCAGTGAAAAATTTGGGTGACAGACGATTGGGCCTATTTCCAGACGATCTGACCCAAGCCAATTTTGAATAATCCTTGTTTGAACTAAATGTCCTGATACATAATTATGCTGAAAATGCATAAAATACAGGTTTTCTGGAAAAACTATAGTTCCACTAATTCCCAAAAGTAGGCTATTTTCCTTGCTCCACGATATATTAATTTGCCTATCAAATAATGTTATTTTGATTGCCAATCTCTACGTGGATCAAAATCACATTTTTGGGCCATAAAAACTCCTGTGTCGATCGTGAACTAATACAATGGATTTTTTCTCAGACTAATGATTTTGGTTAAAGACAGATTCAATTGGCTAAAAACAATTATTACACCAATGTCATCTTGCTGTTTTATGATTTTGGTTTTTTTTTTGTAAAATTATATTTCGGACCGTAAAAAAAATAGGACCAGTATAACTTTGGAAGGGCCAGTATAATTTTTTCCTTACTGGCCCTGCTGGCCACTATGATTTAGAGGTTAATTTTCAGTCCTGGAATCTAACGTGTGCATCATTCGTAACACCCAAGGTTACCACTGAAATAAAGTTACAGTACAAACGCAATTTTAAATGCAGGGGAATAAGATTTTTATGAACATTTGAAAGCCCATAAAATGGTATTATTTGGAAGATTAGTCTAATTAGGCTCCATTTTTAGCCAGCTAGATGCAGCATAAAGACCATTTAAAAAGCAGTACAGTAAAAAGTAGAAATTCCGACAGTGAAACAGGGGGTCATTTTATATGCCCAACATACAAAAAATGTCCAAAAATCTTTGAAAACTTGTGATCGCCTTATTATACGCGCCGTGTAAACAGACCTTGATTTAAAAGGAGCGCGATCGCGCCGGCGCTCCTTCGCGCTCCTGAAAACGATCTAAGGAGAGCAAAAAGTAGCGCTCCTTGTTTTTACCAGAGAACGACTAAAAACGACCGGTTTAACGGCGACTTCTCTCGCAAGGGAGAGAAAATCAGCTCTTATAACAGAGAGCTAGCTACGCAGCACTGCATAGCTAGTCAACCGTAAAACATGAACTCTACGTGA
>NW_022728354.1:0-1152 GCF_011630105.1 Anneissia japonica | reverse complement strand
CAAGACCTCTAAGCGCTTCACATCATTACACCCGATCATGGATCAAGCACAATGGCACACTCCCAACGTTGAACTCCTTGATTTTGAAGCTAGGTGTAAATAAATCAGCGCAATTTCTGTTTGTACATAGCAGGTTCCCACTCCGGGGTGGAGAGATACAAACCCGTAAGTAAAGTGCCTTATTTAACGGTGTCGGGAGTAATAAGATGAACTGGTTTAGCAGGGCTCGCTTGTTGCAGACACCTTACCCAGACATGCTTACTTCCAGCTTTAATAAGTTTGCTATCGATCAGCTTCCAGCTTTAATAAGTTTGCTATCGATCCTTCCGCTGGGTAAATCTTTACATCTTCATTCATGTATTTTATGTATTTGCTGATTAACATACATACAAGACGTACTAGTCTATCTATTTTCAAAACCTTAATTGTTTGAAAGGCGGCTTTGGCATCCAAGCCTTAAAACTGACATATTATTTATTAAGTTATTACACAGTGTACTACACAGAATAACGAGGTTGTATTCGATTGTAGGAATACGGGCTTTCTATACTGTCCCACCATGACAAAAGGAAGTAACTGACAATTTTTCAAAAACGAGTTTTTTTAGTCACTATCAAAGAACTAATAATTTGAAACATATTGATATATTTGAGTATGTTCATATCCCACTCATTAAAAAGTAATTAGCAACATAAAAAGGAAGTAAGAGACTAAAAATACAGTAAAAACCACCAGAAAAGGAAGCAGGGGACAAAATCAACATGCTCCATATTCCTTAATTACTCAAAGCAATGCAAACATCATTCCTTCCTTTTGTCATGTTGGGGCAGTATAGGCCAAGCACGTATAACATCAAAACACACCGCTAGGTTGCAGTTTTTTACACAATTATAAGCCCCCCCGCTCGAATTTAACTCTCTTTAAACTCCTTAGACATGTTTAATTGTACATTTAAACATAAATAGGACTCTCACGAATGATTATGTTTTTATTCTTGCCCACTATACGAAATCGTGATAAGATCATCTTTGGTGAATTATTCGGTCTATTTCACAAATAAGTCTTAAATTTTTGGCCTAGGCTGTTGAATGTTTTTATCATGGAGGCCTATTGCATAAATTTGGCTGTTACAATGGTTACATCGAACCAAGT
>NW_022728353.1:0-592 GCF_011630105.1 Anneissia japonica | reverse complement strand
TCCTGGCGCCCTCAGCAACACCCTGTGAGCGAGTATACTCGTCGCTGGCAGCCAACGTGTTAAAAAGGGAACCTAAAGCTGTGTCAGGATTTTTGGTAATATGAAAATTATAATTTTGAAAATTAACAGAACTGTATATAGATTACCTTTTATAACTTACTGCGTAAGTTTAGCATTGGAGTGAGCCCTCAATAATTATTACGAGCAACGAATAAAATTCAATATTTAATTTATAAAGTTAATGCCTTGTTTACTTCTATATGTCAGAATCAAACCCGAGACTTACCGATTTATCCTTGTTATTCCAGCATATACCTGTCTGCTGTAAGATAATAACAGTTAGTATAAATGAAACAAGATAGGATAGTAGACCAAGTAAATAACATTTTATTTTATGAATAAATGACTAATTTGGTGGTTGCTATATAACTAACTAAATTAGAATTGTTTTCTAAGTTTATCACGATAATTCGTAGAATATGAATTATGAAAATACAAATTCCACCACAACTATGGCCTCGCTGTTTATCAGTTACTCAATTCGAACGTCCATTTGAAGGTCTCCTGAGCTTAATTATCTTTCTCCATAGTG
>NW_022728352.1:0-635 GCF_011630105.1 Anneissia japonica | reverse complement strand
TGTAGCTCTTTTGGAACAGTACTTGTTCAATGGAATATCATCGTGAGGCACCACCTTCAATGCAAGCCCAACTGCAGGATCCCTTTGTACGCCGCTTGTGCGTGCAAGTAGGTACCTTTGAAATCAGGGAGGTCCTTAGTCGGCTAGTAGAAGGCGCATTCAGTACCGTACCGTAACGGTGATTGATAAAACAACATTTATTAGTTGAATTTACATGAATTTCTATGAAACATGTTTTTTAAACTGAATTTCAATAGGGTATTTCCAAAAAATGTAAGGCTAACCCAAGATACCATATATACTCTCGTATAAGGCGACCAGTGGCGGTGCCAGCGTCTGAAATCTGGAGAGGGGGTGAGGCAATTGTGGGGCAAGGTAAAATTTTAGGGGGAAAATATGCTGGGGTGGCCCAAGGTAGGTGTGGTTGGACTTCCTTCAAAATGTCTCAAAAGTGATCCAGGAGGCTTTTTTAATCGATTTTATAGGTAGATAGTCTACTAATAATAAAATTTAAATTGTGGGACACGGGTCATACTGCTCGTGTCCGACACCGTAGTACCAAAAATGTATCCACCCTTTTTGTGCACCACCCTTTCAAGTTTTTGGACAACATTTTTTGTAATGCCGCCATTCTT
>NW_022728351.1:0-1352 GCF_011630105.1 Anneissia japonica | reverse complement strand
GGGGGGGGGCGAAAGTTGGGCTCATCGAGACAACACTGTCCCAGGGGATCCGGGGGCGATTTTTTTCCCCGTACGAATCGTTTCCATGAAACTCCACTCGGGTTGTCTCGAATGACTCGACTCAAAAATCTTAATTCTGCGGGTCAAAAAGTCATCAACCAAGGATAAACGTCTACAAAACTTCTGAGATACAGGATTGCTGCTCGCTGTCAGATTTTGAAAAAAAAAACGCATCATGTTACCATGCTAATATAATGGGTCGTTTAAAACGACATATGTAATATTTGATTTCGCTGCACGAATAATAAAAGTGTTAGGCCCTATTTGAATTTGTACCTACCCTATGTTATGACGAATTCGAGTCAAATCGGCCCGAAGTCAACTCGGCCCCAAATAGTCACCTCGGCCCCAATTTACTGTGTACGATATTTATTGAACATTTACCAAGAGATTTGAATGCAAATCCAAAATTAAAGTGTTAATTTTTAAATCGTTGCCTTGTTATTTCTTTTCATTTACATGCACTTACAATAATTAAAACTGCATTAATAAAAAATAATATTAAAATGATATTAATAAAAATTATACAAAGGTATATGGAATAACTAATGACAATAAAGATATACTTGGGCCAAGTGGACTTGGGGTTGGTTGACATGGGCCGAGTTGACATAGGGCAGTGTTGACTTGGCGCCGAGATGACTGGGGGTCCAAGTTGAGGCCGAGTTAACCTGCTTCCGCCTAGAATTAACGTACTAAAAATTAAGGCAGGGAGTTTGGATTATAGGCCTAATATAGTATACTGTAGGTGCTTCTTGAATACAAGGCTTAGGCTAAGTTAATTAATGGCGAAATTATATGGTTATTTAATAATTATTTTATTATTATTATTGTTATCAATATTATTATTTTTATTATTATTATTATTATTTAATATTAATTACATTACAAGGTTTAGGCCAAGTTCATTAATGCTGGAGTGATATATTTAATTTATTATATTTAATATTTTTTTACTCACTGTCCCATTTTAATTTCATGTTTTAAATTTGTTTCAAAATTTCAGTCAATGGCATGCGAAGCGTGACTGTTGTGTCAGGCCTAGGGGCATAGTCTGGGGGGGGGGGCTAGCAGGTAGGACCTTACTTAGCTTGTAACTAGGCCCACTAGTTTAGCCTCTTTTGCTCTAGCCTTTGATAGGAATGTACCTATTTACCATCGGTACTACTATAGAAGGGGGTACTAGCTATTGTTGTTGTAGTACATTTGATATAACAAACATACAAGAAGCTCACAGTTAGTTACATACGTAGCCTACATACCATAAATCGGTAAGGTTTCATAGGTATACC
>NW_022728350.1:0-2129 GCF_011630105.1 Anneissia japonica | reverse complement strand
CCCCCTCAACAACTAATGTTGTGATGAAATCTCCCCCAAACACCCTCAGGTTCGTCCGTCCGTCAATCACATGCCTCCATCACTAATGTTTTGTTGAAATCTCCCCACCCACCCTCAGGTTCGTCCGTCCGTCTATCACATGCCTCCATCACATGCTGTATATGTGTATAGACGGTCAGTCCATCACATGCTGTAAATTTAGGCCTAAGTTCTCCGCCACCCGGGACTATCCATCAGATGCTGTATTTTCTAACCATTATTTTCCCAAATATCATTTGATGAAGCTATGCTGCAAATTTATGTGTCCATAATTTTAAGGTTCTCCCCCACCCAGGACTGTCCATCAGATACATGCCTCCATCAATTGCTCTATATGTGTATAGACGGTCAGTCCATCACATGCTGTAAATTTATGTGTCCATAATTTTAAGGTTCTCCCCCACCCGGGACTGTCCATCAGATGCTGTATTTTCTAACCATTATTTTCCCAAACATCATTTGATAAAGCTATGCTGTAAATTTATGTGTCCATAATTTTAAGGTTCTCCCCTACCCGGGACTTTCCATCACATGCTGTATTTTCTGACCATTATTTTCCCAAACATCATTTGATGAACTACCGTCCCCCCACCAACCCTTAGGTTCGTCCGTCCATCACATGCTGCCCCCGCCAACCCTTAGGTTCGTCCGTCCATCACATGCTGCATATTTGTGTGTCCAGAATTTTTAACCATCATTTCTTGGTAAAATAATTCCACAAATGTTGATTTTTATTGCTTGACGGTAGGCTGGTGGTAGGCCAAGAAACCTACTTCACGTAGGCCTAACGGTATAGTATATCAGATGTGTCTAGGCCTACACCAGGTCCGACGTTGTCGCCCAAAGAGAAGCCTACATTATGTGTCTAGGCTAGGCCTAGGTACACCAGGTCCGTCAATCTTAGCCGTTAAAGTATACTAAAACACTAATAGAACACACAGAACACCTTCTAATAATAGCAAAAGTAAGTGGCAGATATGCCACAACTATCTCAGTTTGCTCAATGTTTACTGACAGTCGCGAAACAACATAAAGAACTTTTCTAGGCAGCTAGCGACAGAAACAAAATGTCGGGGAAGTTTGACCCGACGCATGCGCAAATCAAATTTTCGACTAAAAAACGACTCAAAACTGGTGGTAGGGGGTATATGTTTTATCGCCTACAGCTTACATTTTTCATCTAACCGAAAAAACAAACATTTCTTGCAACTATCGAGCACAATGTATACCTGCTGCCGCTATGCACCGTTTCGGAGCCTATTTGTTTACAAATATGCTGACCTCTTTTGGTGTCACATCTCATACACACATTTTACATGTGAACCACTACATTAGTTCCATGAGACCTAAGGTCACAAAGGAACTAAAAATGCGTTTTTTATATAAATTTATGTCTCATAGATAGACGAGTGTTCTATGACTACTGATGCATGTGACGTAAATGCGGTTTGTACAAACACCGAAGGGTCGTACATTTGTGAATGCAACACAGGGTTTACCAGTAATGGAACGCAGTGTGACGACATTAACGAATGTCAGATATCCAATGACTGCAACCGCTATGCCAGTTGTATTAATTTACCGGGAGGATATATATGTAATTGCACCGAAGGATTCGAGGGAGATTGGAAGATTTGTAACAGTAAGTTTTGACATTATTACACAGTATAGCTGTAATTTTCAATACATAAAGAACTAGCGCTGTTCTAAGCCTGTGCAAGAGTGTGAAAAATCAGTTGCTCCTAACCGAAAATGAATTCCTAACGAAGCTCCAGTTTCCCAGTTGGTTGAGGCATCTGCACAGACAGCAATAAAATTACCATAGTTCGTAGCTTTGACATTGATTTTTTTTAATGTGACATATCTAATAGAAATAAATATTGAGAAGTGGAATATATTTCAATATTTTGTAAATAACGAAATATATAATAATGGCCAATACAATATTTTAATGAAATTAGTAGGCCAAATTAAACTTTTACTAAATATTGAATAATTATTTGTTTATTACCAAGAACTAAATGTATGCCTCACCAATGAGTGTCCGGGTAATTCTACGTGTATTGAAGTTCTTAGTGATTGTAGGTGTA
>NW_022728349.1:0-899 GCF_011630105.1 Anneissia japonica | reverse complement strand
CGAAGGCTGATTGGAAATCATTGATGAAAAAAGGCTTTCATAACACTCAAAGACTATAAGGAAATTTCTCAAAATGATAAACCAAACTGTAGACTAATAAACCCATAAAATAAAACATAGTACTCAAAGACCATAAGATAAACCACAACATGCTAGCAAAATCATAAATGAAAACCAATGGGAAAACACCACTGCTGTCACTGAATGATTTAAAATCTTGCACAAATCAAGCAGGAGGTTCATTTATTTTGACACTGCAGAATTTTACCCATCTATCACAAAAAAAAAGACGAGAGCATCAATGATGCAATAGCCCACTTGACAATAGCTGGCAATGTTTATGTGCTGTCGGTGGGTGGTGGGTGGAGGTTGTGTGGAACGTTGTTAGGCCTACGTGTATTGAGCATAAAAAAACGTTTAAAGTTATAGTAGTTGTATGAATTTGTTGCATAGAAGTATTTCATTGTGGTCCTCTAATGATGAAGACATTTTCAGTAGGCGCATTATAATTACATCATGCAGCTTTTACTGTGATTTTTTTTTAAATTACAGAACTAATATTTTTACTTTTGTATGTATTTGTATTATATCCAAACACATTAGGAACTGTGTCATGTTTATATACACACATATATATGTATATATGAATATATGTACATATATGTACAGTATATATGAATATATGTACATATATGTATATATGAATATATGTACATATATGTATATATGAATATATGTACATATATGTATATATGTATATGTACATATGTTTTTTATATTTATATATTTTTTATATATTTTTATATATATTTATATTTTCATATATTTATATTTATATATTTATATATATATATTTATATATATTTATATACATATTATATATATATGTATTTATATAT
>NW_022728348.1:0-1218 GCF_011630105.1 Anneissia japonica | reverse complement strand
ACATATTCCAGCATTTACTTTTTAAGATTTCATAATTATTCACTTATAGTGTTGTCATTCTATTTTCTCTATGGTGTAGTTAAGTACGCTTCCCACCCATATTCAACTATGTATCCATAACACCACTATCTCAATATTTGACTGCTTGATCACTGTCGGATTTCACTTTTCACAGCATAAGCTATTAGATAATTGGCCTGTAATCGTCTACATCACTACTGTATTGTTTATATTGTACAGTCATAGAGAAAATAGCCAGTATACAACTTGCAACAGCTAATCTTGTGCATTCAATAAGAATGTAGGTAAACATGGCCCCGGAAAAAATGGCCCCGGAAAAAATGGCCCCGGTAAAAATTGGCCACAAATAAATTATTTTAGTATTAATAAATGCATGATTTATGTTGATTTATTGATTTTGTTGTTGCTATTTAAAAAAAATTTAAATGGAAAAAAAATATCTTTGAATATTTTATCATTTAATATGTAATTCCTGCAAAAAGTAAAATGTAAATGGCAATTTATTTGATGTTTGTTAGATTCCTTTTTAAAAACTAAATTATTTCAGTTAAAAAAAACGCATATAATGATTTTAAAAATCAGTTTTAACACATAATTTTATTATTGGGGCTATTTTTACCTACCTGTCATTTGAGGCCATTTTTACCGGGGCCATTTTTTCCGGGGCCATTTTTTCCTGGGCCATTTTTTGCGGGCCCATTCTTACCGTACACCATTCAGTAAAGCTGATGAAGGCCAGAAAATTGTATGGCCCATGCTAATACTTTGGTGAGGAGCTCTTCTGATATTGATGGGTAAAAGTCTACGATATCGAAGACGATGAAAGTTAGGTGTTGTTTTTCTTGCCTTATATCGTTATTTATTCGGTCTAGCATATGCTTGCTTACTTTTCCTATTTCACTTTTTGTTGGATTGATAAGTCTGCATTAGGCAACACAGCATTCACAAGCCTTCATCTCTCTTAAAGACCACAAACAAAACTTTGAAACAAACCCAAAATACAATACACATTTATTCCAGAAATAGAATACAGGACCATAATGCACGCAAGAAAATCCCTACTCTATGACAACAAAGAAAGAGCATGGGTAAAGAGGGAAACACGAAACGCATTTGACGTCACTATGGGCGGATTCGATGGAGCAGAAATCTGTGAAATAGTAGGACTATACTTACTACAGGAACTTGAAATAAACT
>NW_022728347.1:0-743 GCF_011630105.1 Anneissia japonica | reverse complement strand
GTTCAACCTTCTAGTACAACACTTTTTATGAAGTTTAAACATTCCAATTAAATAAATATCGTTGAATAAGCGTTTTCTGAAATTGTCGTGAGTTCAGCATTTCTCATGGCCTACTGTAATGCTAACAGGGACAAAGACTAAACCATTCGCGTCCCACAGATATAAAAGCATGATAGGCCTATTCGATTTTTCGGTGCATCCAATCTGTCAAAAATACAAAACCTTAAGCAGAGTAGGCAAATGCATCATTGATGCTCTAGTAAATTTAATGGTATTTAGTATCTAATCGAGCTACATGTACTAGATTGTAAACCATAGCTACAATAGTTCGAAACGAAATAACAACGATTCATAGACCACACTGTGAATAGAGAACAGCTTCCTGTCTACGTTAGGGTAAACAGAGCCATACAACTCTGGCATGCGTAAACATTAGTTGTCTATTTAGAGTTGTTACTAAAACTAAACAATTAAAAGAAAAGAAGACTCACACGTTGCCAGAAGAAAACCAATACCTTACATATATGATAGCTGCATAAACTCGAAAATACGGGATTCTAACCGACAAGGTTGCTCTAATAGATATTAGAGAGAGAGAGAGAGCTTGCATTCAATTAATCGGGACGGACTTACTTTGAATTAAGAAAATCATCATTATTCAATCGATATGCTTGAATGCATTTCAAAGCCTCGCCCTAAATCACTGGTAAAAACAGTTGTGTTTATCATATTCACTTTGTTAG
>NW_022728346.1:0-598 GCF_011630105.1 Anneissia japonica | reverse complement strand
TGGGCCATTTTTGGGGGGGGGGGGACATATCTTACTAATGAAACACTATATCCCTTAACGAACTGCATGCCTGCAATAAGCACATAAAGTTGTTTTAGAATTATAAGTTTCAAGGGTCTAGGCAGATTATTTATAATATTATCGTTATTCAAAAATTAATTTTATCACATTTACGCACTGATACTCTCACAAATTGAAAAATATACCCCTTTTCAAATCGCTTTTTAAACATGAAGGGATAAAGACACCAAGCTGATATTTGGAACATCTGATCATCATATGTAAATTCATTAACGGTGCAAGTTTTAACAACAAGCGTACTTGCCCACAGGGTCAAAGGTCACCATGAAAACGAGGCATTTTTGTGCATTTTTTTGTCCCGAATGACCTTTTGACCTACGATTACCCCCTAAAATGATAAGTTAAAAATCCGGAATTTTTTGTGCTGAAACATTTCCAACTATATATTAATAATTTGTTGCATAAGACCCATTTAATAACTGATTTTGGTATTTTAATGGGGTCTAAAAATGAAAGAAAAATTACACAACCAAATAAGTTAGGGTGTTTACGAACCAATATTTTCGTAACGGGGTCC
>NW_022728345.1:0-815 GCF_011630105.1 Anneissia japonica | reverse complement strand
TTACTAAATATGTATAAGTACAATTGTTATGTATTTTATTTTTCATAATTAAAAATGTTACTAGTAAAAAGTCCAAATTGTATTTCTGATTAATTAATACAAGGGGCTGTATGATACTCCCCTTAAATGACTGTAAACAAATGTAATGGAAGCAACATCACATTCTATTATTAATGTTCTACTTCAGTAGAATTACATTTTTTTACGCAAACGCAACGGGTTTAATTGTAAATTGGATGAACAATCGTAAAAAATAAAATTGTAATGTGTCCTTTAATATCTATTTGAACTGATCGATATTTACAAGAAAAAAAAAACTCAAGAAAAAAAAAACTCGACAAAAGATTAAAAAGGATAAGTATTTTCCTAATGTGTGTGTGTGTTTTTTTCTTTTTTTCTTTTTTTTATTTTTACTGTAATTTGGTAATTTAGAAACAAATGATTAATGACACTTCATTTCTCATACTAAAATGTTATCGTTGAAGTATTTCATCTCAATAGTGTTATTATAAAATAATATAAATAAACTCCATCTCAAATCTAATTATGACCATAGTCCATATGGCCAGTCCCCCTCCCCCGCTCAAAACGAGAGAGAGGGGGGAGAGAAGGGGAGAAAGTGGGTAGAAAAGAAAATATACGACAAAGAAAAGAAAGCAAATTTTCGGTTTAATTTTCATGTACACTAGCCGTGTCTATGTTCAAGTATTTCTAAACAAAAATCACACAGCACTAATTTGTTGTCACTCTGCTCTGTGTTATCAATCCCATGAGCCTTTTCGTTGAATCTAACGCGTACTATCATGGAGAGGAAT
>NW_022728343.1:0-512 GCF_011630105.1 Anneissia japonica | reverse complement strand
CCCTCAAAATCCCCCTTTTCTGACTGTAAAGCTTCCAGTCTTTGATGTCAGAAGACTGTTTACATAAATTATGCTGTAAGGATCAGGTGCAATTTCTGATATACGCTCCATGGCCCTCTCTATAATAATAATAATAATAATAATAATAATAATAATAATAATAATAATAATAATAATAATTATTATTATTATTATTATTATTATAAAAAAAATACTTATAATGGTCACATTATTAAGAAGACACAACAATAATTGTTACTTAACCAATATCCTGAGGCGCGTGGAACGGAGAGAGTAAGCTCATTGAATTATATTTCAAGTTGTTGACGTGTTACTTAGGAAAATATTAAGAAGACTATATGTTTTGTTTCAACATTATCAAACAAATAAAATTCAAGTTAACAAAATAAGGAGGGGAGGGATGTAATATCCTTAGGAAGTGTTAATCCTATGTCAACTACGTCATCTAGTACACTCTAGGCAAACGAACGCAATGGCTGAATAAAGCACGA
>NW_022728342.1:0-814 GCF_011630105.1 Anneissia japonica | reverse complement strand
AGCGCTCGTCTCATTTCCTCCGTCGTCGCGTCGTCTTCCTCCTCCTCGACGTCGAACTTGTCGCAAGGCTTCACCACCGAGAAAGGCATCAGCGCAACGGTGACGACGGAGCCGTCCTCCTTTCGAAGGCGGACGCCGCAGGGTGCCGGTTCGCCGTCGGCGCGGTAGACGCACGCCGTCGACATGAGCCAGCGCAACCTGATCTGTCCGTTCTCTTGGTTATTGCATGTCACTATGGGCGTCGGAAGATCTCTGGGTTCGGCTCCCACGAAGTCCGCCACGAAATGTCTGTTTTGCGATTTCACGCCGATTTCTGCGTCCTGCCTTCCTGTCTCCTCCATCCGCTTCATCCTGTTCCTTTGGCCGAACGTCCTCATCAAGCTGTTTTCGACGTAAGCGTTGTTGAGTTTCAACGCTTCCAGAACCGTGGACACCACGACGAAGTTTGCTGTTCGGAGCATTGTGAGATGTGTATACTCTCCTCGTCTCGGCAAAAGAGAAGTGTCGGCATCTCGTAGGGCCTCGCTTTCCTTCTCGTCAGGAATTCTATCATCTTCCCGAAGGCCTGGGAATAAGGAAGGTTTTCCCCGCAAAGGTCTATAAGTTTGTTTAGACTCCCCTTCACGTCGATTATTGCATTTGGTTCCGCAGCAGTTTCCATCGCTGCAGGTCCCGCAGCCGGTTCCGCAGCAGCTTCCTTCGATGCAGGTTGCACAGCCGATTCCATCGATGCAGGTTCCACAACCGGATCTACAGCCGGTTCCACAACTGGTTCCAGTTCCACAGTCGGTTCCGCAGCAGTCTCCATCGACGC
>NW_022728341.1:0-578 GCF_011630105.1 Anneissia japonica | reverse complement strand
CACATTTTACATGTGAACCATTACATTAGTTCCATGTGACCTAAGGTCACAAAGGAACTAAAAAGATTTAAAAGGAACATTGAAAGAAACTTAAGAAAATAAAAAATTTAAATAATAAACATAGATATGCATGATAAGAGAAAACCAGGTTAAATTAAGATGGTATTATTGAGGACTTGAAATAGAGTGCTTAAAATTTGAAAGTGTCATAGATTTAAAGTTGGTTTTAATATGATCCGGGAGTTAATTTCATAATTTAGTAGATCGGTATACAAAAGTTCTTTTACCTTGCATATTATTCCAGGTGTATTCAATTAGTGTATTTTTACTTTGATTGCCAGTACAATGCGTATGCAAACCATAATTAAAAACAAATTTTTTTGATAAATATGATGGAGCATGACCATTTAAACATTTGAAAATCATTATGAGCAATTGTTTGTTTCATTCTAATGAACTTAAAATATTTACAACTGGGGTTTTTATGTCTGCAGAAAGTAAAATTCTTCCTAATCTGTTTAAAAGTATTTGAAGTGAATTTGAAAGTTTAACATTACAGTTTGACCAAACACAATTAC
>NW_022728340.1:0-3705 GCF_011630105.1 Anneissia japonica | reverse complement strand
TCAGGCCCCATCAGATGGGATACTGTATGCCAATAGATAAAACTAATTATTTTTCAAAGAAGTATCAGGAGTTAATATCTTACCATAGATCTTGTAAGATAAGATTAATTGGTTCTCTCTTTTATAACAGAGGAACACTCTCGCGCAGGAGAGGTTCGACCCGTACAACAGTTACAAAACAACAACTGACAATATATAAAAATGAATTATTGAAAAGATAAATGAGTAAAGAAAAAATACTGGACAAACAAAACAAATGTTACTCTCATTATTCTGTAGTAATTAAGAAATAACTTAATGTACAAACAAAAAGAAAAAAGATAGATAATTCAATTACAGAATATAAAGTAAATAAATAAATAAAAATGACAAAATATATAAGTTTATAAGTACAGTAAATAACATAAAAATTAAATATTGGTGGTAATGTTTTTCATTAGTTCAGTTCTTTCAGTCATTGCTTTTGTTAAATATGTTTTACAATGGTTATCAAATATGTTATAAATTTCAATATTCTGGTATGCATCAAAAATATTATCTAAAAGTAAGTGGTGCCTAAATTCACATGAACCTTCTAAGAAAATGTCCCAAAAGTACCTATTAATTTTACACAAGTCAGTTTTCAAATTTTCAAAACATGCATTTCTTATAGAGGATAGACCTTCACAATCAAATAGAAAATGATCGACCGTTCCTAATTCTCTTTTTTTGCAAATAATACAACAGCCCGAGTGCGTATCTGACCATGCCCGTTTTCTGCCTTCAAGATCTAGAACATTAGTTCTAGCTTTAAACTTTAAATGTGCACCTTTAAAATTCAATTTGTCCAAAAGGTAGTATTCTAAATTTGGTATATTTTTGTATTTAACGTAATCCTTCAGTGATGATTTTTTAGTTGCTTTTTGAAACCATTCTTTATTATTGTTATCTGAGATCATATTACTAAAAGATTTTATCCACTGAGTATTTTGTGGTTCCATATTATATATATTATTTAGATCATATTTGTCTAATAATGCTTTAATGTTATCGATCCATTTCCATCGTGTAAGTAATCCATAAGTGATCTACATAGTAGTCTAGGCAATCTATCCTCATCCATAGTTTTAAGCCTATCAAAATATTTTATTCTAAATTTGTTTTGAATCGTTTCCATAGATTGCCACCTTAAGTCACCAAGTAAAGCTTCATTGGCAACATTCCTTAGTGCTTTCAGGATCATTTTAGCCATCTGATATTGCAGGTTTTCAAGTTTGTTAACTAACTGTTTACTGCACGGGACCCAAACAGGACATGCATAATTTATTGTAGGAAGACCAATGTTTTCCACAATAAATCGCCATAGTATATCCTGTTGAATTCTTCTTGGCCATCGATAATTGACTTAATATAGGCAATTACTTTATTTCCTTTTTTTGATAACCTCTTCAATATGATCATTATCATTGTTTTTTCTTGATATAATTGTACCGAGATATTTGTATTTATCTGTTTCACTTATAAGGTTATTACCAAATTTCCATTTTCTCAGCTTATTTACTCTTTGGACAACGATTAATACCTGTGATTTTTCTAAATTAAACTTAAGTTTCCAGAGTTCTGAGAACTCTGCAGCTGCATCTAAGAGTAGTTTGTAGACATTTTCATTTTAATCTTGATTTATTGAACCACAGATTTGAAAACTATCGCAAATACTTTTTAACTGTTTCTATGTGATGAATGATTGATGTGTGACTCTGTAAGCTGTAGGCCTGTGTTATTTAACTCAGAATTTTATCAGTTCTATTATAAATATGTGTGTTAGAAACTCATTTACAAAATGACATATCGAAACACGTACTCAGCTTTTTTGTTTTGTTTTGTTTGGACCAAAGTCGCCGACGAGGCTCAGTATTTCATAAGGTTAAAAAAAAAACGG
The DNA here is from genome assembly GCF_011630105.1 of Anneissia japonica. Taxonomy (NCBI): domain Eukaryota; kingdom Metazoa; phylum Echinodermata; class Crinoidea; order Comatulida; family Comatulidae; genus Anneissia; species Anneissia japonica. The sequence goes on along the minus strand of NW_022728340.1, from coordinate 1,787 downwards.
GCACTCACTGCGCCCGACGCGATTTTATGGATTAACGCCACAACGCGCCAGCAACGGACCGTTTTTAATGAAGATCCGTTTAGACAGTCGCCAACTATCCGTAGACGGCGTCGCGTCATCTAGCGCTCAAGGAAGCGGAAATCGTACGCTTAAGACATAAAGCATGGTTTCCATAAAATCGCTACACAGTCACTAAAACAACGTTTTAACTGCACTCTGTATCGTAGCGGTTCAAGTGACGTGATTTCGAACGCTCCTTAATTTCAACTGAAAAATCAGCGTCACCAAAGGAGTTAGCGATAACGTGTTGTGACTTTTATGGAAACCAAGCTATAAGCTTACCTTATGCCAGTGGGTCGTTAGTTATAATAAATTTAAAAAAAAATAGGTTGGACATTCGTAAGTTATACCGACCGCTTATTCATACATTTACGGATATTTGACGAATTTTGGGAAATTTTTATTAGTTATTTGATAGGCATCAAGCTACCTTAATGACTTCATGTATGTTTTTTGTCAAAATTCCAAAACCGATTTTTAAAAACTTAATCAACGAGAAACAGAGTATGCAATGTAACCAACTAACTTATTTTCAAATCCTTTTTACATTTTATATTATTTAAAAAAAACCCGTATTACATTACAATACTATCCTACACAAACGGTACACAAATAGAGCCCACGGCGCCACCACTGAGAACATGTTAATTGGGGCTTGGGATCTATGTTCCACCCCAGTGGGTTATAGAGCAAAGCAACGTCCGCGCTCGTTGTTTTGTTGCATTCGTTGTATTGTTGTATGATTAAACAGTGCGCGTACGCTCATCACGAATACAATAAAATACTCATTTCTCCACGTTAGGATCATCATTTAGTAACTCACAGAATTCACAAAAAATAAAACAACGTACATGTACGTATAGCACATCAAAGTAGATTTATTTGATAAGAAATTATTTAAAAACAATTACATTCTTGTAATGTGTAACAAAATTACGAATAAATAGCAAACTCGAAAACTAAAACGTGTATTCAAAATCAAGGTGGATTTAAGTGGCAAGTGTTAGTGTCCTTAAGCGCTGCCCAGATTATCAAATTTTCTTTGACAAAAAAGTGCATGCTGTGATGTCATCAATACCATATTTAGGCAAGTCACAGCTTTTTGCCAAATCAAATTCCAAAGCCTAGATAGGGCTTTCTAGACAGTCACATTTAAAAAAAACACGATCGTGTTTGTTCGAACGTAACGTTGGCAATGCATTGAATATGTTAATTCATAATTATATGTATTTTGTCTGAAAAACGGAGAAAGAGAAAAAGGATAGCTGCAACTAGACAACATTTATACTGTACTCTACATGTGAGCTGGAGGTTCATTTAAGTGCTGGAGCAGAGTTTTATTAGATGAAATTGAAGACGAAAATCTTGATAAAATGTAAGACTTTTATCGGATAATATGAAATAAAGCTATTGCAAATTCAGTGAAATAAACATTATTGTATACTACAAGATAAATAATAACCGATAATAATTCACCTTATGGCGGTAATTATAAATGTATATTTAAAAACATATTTATACATACCACCATACAAGATAAAATAACATATTGAAATGTGTTGAGATATCTGCTTATAATAAAAAATATTGTCACGCAAATCTAATAGTCTTGAGAATTTAAAACAAAATGTTGAATTGCAGTCTACTTTGTATTAAATTAGTTATAAGCTTTCGGAATTAGAAAAGAAAAAAATTTAACAAACATTTAAATAATACAGTACAATTCT
>NW_022728339.1:0-709 GCF_011630105.1 Anneissia japonica | reverse complement strand
ACTAAAAGTTGGTTTCTATTGATTATTAAGTAGTTTTCTACTCTCGTGTGGCAATATTTTTATCAGTTTTGCACCCGTGTGGTCGCGAGTGGTTCCGTGTGGTATTTAGTAGGACCGAAAACAGCAAATATTTTGGCTTAATTAGGCGTTCTTGACAACTTCACAGGCTCATACGCGCAATTTTACGCGTTGTTTATACATGCGCTAGGCCTAGATTGAGGCCTAGATTTTATTGGGGTTTTGGATAGGCTTTGCTGCATTAATGTTGTTAAATGTTAAAATAATAATTGTATAATATATATATTATTTTTATTCAGCTAATATATGATAAATACAGGCTTGCGTTGAATAACGTTTTATACTTTGATAGCAATAATTAGGATGGCTCTAAAATAAAGAAAATTGAAAATATAAATAAATGTAAACAATGATCCAATATTCATCTGTAAAAATAGCCAGTATCATTTACAATCATCATTCTTCTTACACCTCAGTTTATAAATAGACACAAACATTATGCTCTACATGTTATATTTTTAATGAACAAAATAAACCTAAAAAAAAAACAAGAATCCAAAATAAACAGGTTCACTGATTAATCTCAGATACAGATAGAATAATACATGCTCAGAGTTTAGGGATTGAATACTTTGATATTAATTATGTCATCATCCAAATTAAAGGTATGCAATCAGGTTAATACTGACAG
>NW_022728338.1:0-1216 GCF_011630105.1 Anneissia japonica | reverse complement strand
AATTTCCAGCAAGGTCGCCAGGGACCGACGAAAGCTGTCAAATTTTAGGGATTAAAAACTGTTTAGAGCGCGAGCAGTGCCAGCATATGTGAGAGGCGTTTGTTTTATCGCGATTGTACAGTATATTGAGGTGGTAGCAACCGATATTCCCCCACAGGCCGGGCTGGTACCTTCGACATGTGTAACTAGTATCCCCGACAGGGGTAATCTTACCTTGCATGGCTTTCTATCAAGTTATCAAAATAATAAAGAATATCATAATCAACACAATTTTCTTCTATCAGAGAGGAGGGTGCTTGCTTCCTCGTTGGAAGTGGACCCTTGTCGGGGAGCTTGGATCCCCTTGTGGGGGATCTGGTCCCCTTCGGGGAATTCCTGGCGCCACCTGTTTTTATTACACTACTAGTAGTACAGTATTATTATACATACACAATTTATAAACGCTTGCAAAAGGATAAAAACCAAATTTTACGAGTGGTCAAACTCATGCCCGAGGCAACAATTTTGTGAGTTCATCAAGTAGGATTTTGTCCAGATGGTATTGTAATCACACGCAATCCTGATTGGACTTTTTTCTTTTTTGGACTTTCAAAAAAAAAAAAACTCCCGTGAGAACCACTAACTTTTCCTAACCAGACTTACTTTTTAAAGCCTTTTCGAGTCCTGTTTGCCCTGTAAAAGGAAGTCAGTTTCACCTGGTCAAAAGGTACAATTGGAACAGCGCGACTACGTGAGTCACCATCATTAAATGAAATTAAATACAAATTTTAACATGATTTTCAGATGTTCCTCGGTAAGTCATAGCACGAGTCATGATAAAACTCTCAAGCCAAAAAGTCCAAGTGCGGCTACAGCAGTAAGCTTATACATTGGAATGTTTACCATAATCTCGGTAAGATTTCTACCAAAAAAAAGACTTAAGAATACGATTCTGAGACCCTGAAAATTATAACCCCCCCCCCCTAACTAACTATGCTAAGATTTCTAGACAATAATACCTTAATTTGAAAGCCAACATCAATATGAACTGTCTAATCATAAAATCAAACACCAGTGTCATCTAGGCGCGCGCCTATTTCGTAATGAAAAACACCGTTTTATTTCATACACAGAGCAAACAAACAGAAACAAACCTTCTTTACAGGCTATTCGCACTATATACTGTATAAAGATGGAGGTATTTACCTTCATGGTATAAACGCCAATTTTAAATAAG
>NW_022728337.1:0-910 GCF_011630105.1 Anneissia japonica | reverse complement strand
AACATTCTTAACAATATGCTGTATGAGCTGAATATGATAATTGATTCAGGCAAAACAAATAACTGCCTACCTTCCCTATTATTAGTATTTATTTAGTAGAGTGGTATATCCTTAATAATGTAATTTTTTATTCTTATTTTTTCAATTGCATCCTACCACGTCCCACACACACATGGCCTAGCCTCCCAGCCTATCTTTTATCATTGAAAATTTTCCAATCTCTTAAAACATCGGAATTGCCGTATACCTCGCAAAAATGCTTTATGTTGAATCATAATCTAATAATAAGTAATAATAATATCAGTAAATAAATTTAAATGTCACATAATTGATAATATTCTGAAAGAAACCTTGTGCAGTTTGCATACTGCTCGCACAGATCGAAACAACTGTGAAACATCAGCAACTCATAATGAGCAAAAGGAACAAATTGCGCACAACACCACCATTCTGGCTCATGATGATGATGAACCAATTAATAGTAATACCCAGGGTAACACTGGGAAATATGTCACTGGACCAACCCCAACTCAGGAGCATAGGTTGGGTGTGCAAAAAAAAAAAATACAAAGTAGTATAATTAAAGGAATGATTCACACAATTTAGGTTATTCTGTGAACAACATTAGTGTTAAAACAGACCAAATATTTGTGACTTCTTTTTTACAGGAGATATGTTAACAAGTGTACTTGTATCCAAATCACAGTATTCATCCACTGCCGAGCATACACCTAGTGAAAACAAAATGCTTGAAGAGCGTCATACAGCTCAAGCAAAGAGACGCAAGTATTTTCGTAGGATATTTATGTACAGACAAATGGACTTTGATTATGCTATGTGGCAGATGGTATACCTTCTTTTGTCACCTCAGAAGGTGTAAGTTATTATGTGCTGATTTCTGATTTTGGGC
>NW_022728336.1:0-792 GCF_011630105.1 Anneissia japonica | reverse complement strand
AAGTATACAACCAAACTATACACTTAATATAATCAGTGATAATAATCTCTATTGAGCATTATTTTTTATTTAAATGATTTTCATTAGGCCAATTAAAAGTGCATAATAATGTTCTTTTGAGTGAGTGAATTATTTAATTTATTTTTTTTTTATAAAATGTAATCATTGTTTTTTACTAAGAAAATATAACTTTTCTATTATTATATGGCTTATTTTTTTCTAGGCATTTCTTCCTCCAAATTATAAATACTGCCTGTGTAATTACACTGTACAAAACGGCAACATCTCTTGTATATCACTAAGACTGCCTATATCAACTGAAGAAGGGGCACGAACTTGGTTCAGTCAGTTCCAAGAGAAGTCATTGACAACCATGAGAGTTGATCGCACACATCCACTATCTGGTCGTAAAAATGTCTTTAAGGTATTATAATTACTTGCATGATTTAAAGTATTTTTGAATAGTCGTTACATTCACACATCTGATCACACTTTGTAATTGCTGGTGTATAGCCCACACCTAAGGTGGGGTATAGTTTCACTACCAGTATCAAATAAAAAAAAAATTAAAACAATAATAAAATTAAGATAATATGCAGAAAGGTAATTTAATAAAGTTAATTAAAGGTAATTTAACAAAAATAATTTTATATTAAATTAGGTGTATGGATTCAGGGATGAGTTGATTAAAATAGTGTAGGCCTATAATTAATTGTCTTAATGTAAATTATTTTTTTTTTGGACTACCATACATTTTATGGAATGCTTTACAACACTATATATTATTTTCAA
>NW_022728335.1:0-1826 GCF_011630105.1 Anneissia japonica | reverse complement strand
ACACAGACACGTGTTTACGGCTTTTATTGCATCCGCTCGAGTTGAACAGAAGACGTCATCGTACCACAATTGCTTGTAATGAGTATTATGTTGTAAGTGATGACAAAGAAAAGACACAGAGACGAGTTTAAGGCTTTTATTACATCCGCTCCAGCTGAACAGAAGACGTCATCTTAGCACAGGGCGTCTGTAATGAGTAAAATTGGTTAAAAAGAAAAGAAACAGACACGTGTTTACGGCTTTTATTGCATCCGCTCCAGTTGAACAGTAGACGTCATCGTTCCCCAATTGCTTGTAATATTATGTTGTAAGTAGTGACAAAGAAAAGACACAGACACGTGTTTACGGCCTTTAATACATCCGCTCCAGCTGAACAGAAGACGTCATCGTACCACAGATCGTCTGTAATGTATATTATGTTGTAAGTGGTGAAAAAGAAAAGACACAGACACGTGTTTACGGCTTTATTGCATCCGCTCGAGTTATAACGCCCTCTCGAGTTAACAACGATGACGTCACCAGACTTCGTGTTGATCCGCTCGAACTACATCGCCCTCTTGAGTCTGCTCCTATGTCTTCATCAGAAAGTCTTTGGCCTATGATTCATTCTATTTGTTTGCACCGAAAAGAATTATAGTCGTGTCTTACAGGCCTTAGACATAGAACATATCATCTCTAAACCTGACATTGCAAGTATACCAGACGAATTTGGATTTTATGTCGTGTCTTTTTACATCAACAATAGTAAGGCTGCAATATACCGATTAAAAAATAATCTAGGCCTAGTAAATATTTTTTTAAACATCGACAGATATCCTAGCCCAATTTCGACCATATTTAATTACACATAAATTATATTAATGTTTTTTTTTAAATTATTTATTAGTCCATGGAAATATATACATTGACTCTGCTTTGGAATAAACGTAATGCTTAATATTTTTCGTTAAGACCACCAACAGTAAGGTCAGCCACCTTTAATTATAAACATATTGCATTAATTTTAATTTGTTTGACATCAAGAAAGGTTATTTGATTTAAACAAAAAAATTTATTCTTATCTTTGTTTTAGATTCAACGTTGCCTTCAAGAAAGAAATGATGCTTGGTCACATACAACCGTCGCATCCGATCATCAAGTCCTTCGTTTTCTTCGATCTGGAAACGTCGGCTCTGCACGCCGAAGACAGACCCAAGGTCACCGAACTGTGCCTGATCGCCGTACACAGGTCCAGCGTTGAGAGCTCGGACACCGCGCCGAGGGTGATGGACAAGCTGACGCTGTGCGTGTATCCCAACAAGGAAATCTCCCCGATCGCTTCGAATCTGACTGGTCTCCACACTGCTCTTATGTTGAATAACGACAAGCGACCTTTTGACGGCCAGGTTTGCGAGTCAATATGCGCCTTCCTCGGCAGACAGGCAAAACCAGTGTGTCTGGTCGCTCACAACGGATACGAATTCGACTTCAAGCTGCTCCGGACGGAATTCGATAGTCTCGGACGTTCTCTACCTTCCGACCTGCTGTGTTGCGATTCCCTGTTGGCTTTTCGGGAACTGGAGGGTGCAGATTGGCAAGCGTGGAAGAGGCCCAGGAGGTCGTACGCCCTGCAGAAGATGTTCGTCCGGACTTTCGGAGTGAAACCCAGAAACGTTCACGGTGCTGAATCGGACGTAATCACTTTACTCAAACTTGTGCTCAACCGAGGAAACGCAGTGTGCCGGTGGATGGATGAGCACGCAACGAGGTGGACGGACGTTCAGCCATATTACATTCCGAAAAAGATCTAGAATGTGGTAATTGTTTTTTTCTCTTTCTCTCTTTGT
>NW_022728334.1:818640-871296 GCF_011630105.1 Anneissia japonica | reverse complement strand
ACCCCGGTCTTCCGCGTGACAGGCGGAGATACTCACCACTATACTATCTAGGATTGGTGATCATCGCCTAGGAAATCAAGAATAGTGACAATTCAAACAATTGCAATCATTTAATAGGCCTATCGTATAGTAGAAAATCATTAGTGTACAGTTAGGCCCTATATAACGTTTTAATTTACACTNAGATGTGTATAAGAGACAGAATTTACACTTACAAGTGTATAAAGACAGAGTCAAAGTTTATAAAATTAAAATGCATTGAATTGTGAATTGAACCTCGGTCTTCCGTGACAGGCGAGGCGCACAAGAAACCAATCCAGTGGCAATTCCAACAATCGCAAATTTTTTACAATATTGTATAATTGTGCAGATATAGGCCATAGGCCTATGACATTTCAATTTACACTCAAAAGTGTATGACTGCAAAGTTACAATTAAATTAAAAATAATAATAACCTCCCAGACGGGTAATTGAAAAGATTCTTTATCATGAGAATTGGGGATTGTCCCAGAAAATCAAGAATATTTACAATTCCAACAAATACAATTTTCTTTGAATACCGTATAATTAAAGAAAAACATTACATGAAAGTAAGTGTTTATAAAAACTGCCAACTTTAAATTATAGTTGAAACTCAAATTAAATAAAACAAAAAAAAGAAGATTCCTTATCAATGAGAATTGGGGATTGTCCCAGAAAATCAAGAATATTTACAATTCCAATAAATACAATTTTCTTTGAATACCGTATAAGTAAAGAAAACATTACATGAAAGTAAATGTTTATAAAAACTGCAAACTTTAAATTATAGTTAAAACTAAAGTTAGGAAAAAAAATAACCTCCCAGACGGGGAATTGAACCCCGGTCTTCCGCGTGACAGGCGGAGATACTCACCACTATACTATCTAGGATTGGTGATGACAAACGATATTTTATATTACTCATTAATGATTTCAAGGTTGATACGGTTCACTGCATATTGGCCGATCTTGTGTTCATTCAGCTGTGCTACTTACTGTATACTGTGTTCAGTATTAATCACTGCACAGATTCTGTTCAGTGTGGTTTGATTATAATAGGCCATACAAAAAAAAGCCTTGTCCAGAATTTTGTAATAAGCTTTTTTTTTTGAAATAACAATAAGATTAACTGAAAAATTAGTTTTCATTGTATTTATAGTGAATTTGAAAATATTAAATCGTGATTAAAAAAAGTTGCTTTGCGCAATATCTGAGTTATGATTATATTATTTTCATTAGTTTTTAGATATCAATTTTAATGTTTGATTTTTTATAATTTTGTATATTTGAATTTTCTTATTATAATATAAATTAATTTACTAAATTTTCCAAATTATATAATTTTACATTTTTATTAGCTATTTTTATGATAATATTTTAAAAGTTCAAAATATTATAAAAATGTCTTTGTTTATGTTTTCTTGTGTGTACTGTTTGCTAGGAAGGAGAGAAAACTAACACTAAATTGAAGACATTATTGGGACTGGGGGTTTCTTGGTTAGCTGCCTCAGTAGTTTTTTTAGAAAATTATAATCAACTTAATAATGAAAGATACGAATATAAGATAGGCCCTAAGCATTCACTTGACTACAGAAAGCTGGAGGAGGTCTTTTAATTGGAGGCATGGGCGTCGATCGGTGGGGGACAGGGGATACGCCCCCACAAGAAAGTAGGGGGACATCATATCGATTGGTCCCCCCCCCCCCTTTCACCAANCTTTTCACCAATCTTCTATAATTAAAACCCCACTTTTAAAAGCGAATGGAAAGAATAACAATTACGCATGACTCATGAATTTTGTCTGTTCACTTTTCCAAGTGCGGTACCGGTACGTAATTTCCGGACCAAAACCAAGTGTAAAAACGCAATTGTTATACATTTCGTAACCATCTCAGAAACCACTAGATTTATGGGTGCAGCGGCTATCAGAGGCTAAATTTATTGTGAAAACAATGTACTGAACGTTGTACAATTGGAAGCGTGTATACTTATTAGGCCAATAGGCCTATTATTTACTCAAAAGTGCACAATTTCTACTATAAACGATTTATTCCTTTTGTATATTATTATGACCCGTACGTATATAGGCCTACTAGTGTTTAATATTATCTACATAGGCCTACATAGGATTACTGTTTTTCCTAATTTCAAAAAAATTATAGTTAGTCAATTGAATTTTATATAGCCATTATTAAACAATAATTATACAGCCTTTGACACGGATGTCTATCTATTTCGATTTAGTGATACCAAAAGTTTACAAACTCCGGTGTTACGTTGACGCAATCTCGCAATGACGTCATAATAATCAGTGGCGGATTCAAGTGTGGCCAAGCCGACCCTAAATTGTTCAAAATTATTTTTAAAAAATGGGAAAAACAAAAGAAATTATGATTAGAATTTAGGTCTGAGAGTGCCGTTTCCGACAATCTAGAGGTGTCATAATCATAAATTTTCTTTCCTCAGCCCCAACCATGGTGGGGCTGAGGTGATCTACTTTCCAAAATTGTGGAAGTCTCTCCTTGTCCCCCCTCTATTTTGGTTTCCTGGAGCCGCTACTGATAATGATAAATTAAGTAAATCACCTATATGTTTGTAAAATTAAAATGATAACTAATATAGGCCTATGCTATCTCCCTAGTTCTGTTTGATCGTAAATTAGACGGCATTATTTCCACTCACACAATAGTGTAGTCGCAATATTACTTACACAAAAGTGAAATTCAAAAAGAGGAGAAAAGCAAAAACCTCTTGATTGATTTTGAAAGTACCGTACATGCAAAAAGACTATTAAAATTAATGACTGTTTTAAGCTTATCTTATTTGTTTGTCATGGTTAGAATTTTGAATACGTCACAAGCTAATCAGTAGATAATAAATCATTATTTTTATGTATGTTAGTTTGCACGAAATACATAAGCGGGCATAATTATGACTAAAAGGATAAATAAAAAAAAATTTATGATGAGTATTTCAGTGGCAGATTCAAGGGGTTCAGCCGACCCGGGCTATTCAAAAGAAAAACTCAATAGTCCTGTTATTTGTATAAATCATTTTATTTTTATTGGAAGTGGAACGATCACGTTCCTATTTTCAGTTAGGCCTATATGAAGAAAAAATGTCTGCGGGATTCGAACCTGGAACCTCTCGCTGTAGGTAAGTATCAAACCATTACTGCGGAGACATACACAACATGAGAGTGGCATCATGTAGCTTGCTTTGTCCAGAGCATACAATAGTTCAAAGTACTACACTCATCCGCTGTACAATAAATTTTGAATATAGGCGTACTGACAAACAGGCCTATAATACGAGGGGTCAGATTTCCCCGACGAAAGCAATGTGGGCGTGGTCGAGCTTCGATTAAAAGGTTTCGAAAGTGGTCCAAGGGGGCGAAGCCCCCGTAAATTTTAACAATTTAGAGGTCAAAGGCTTATTTATACGATTTTAAAGTCTACTAATACATAAAAAAAATTTTCTCCCCGACCAATTGTGCTTTTTCTCCCCGACAGGGGGGGGGGGCAGCACTCTCCGACCCCCCCCCCCCCCCCGCCCCCCCGCTGGCGCCACACCTGCACTTGAAAATCGTCTAAAGTCATTTTCAGTCATAGACGTCCCACATATGCCTAATTATTTTATACCTTTTTCTTACATCAGTGGGGTTGAGGTGGGTGTTATCACGCCTGGTATATACCTTCAAAATAAGATTTAGCCTACACAGCGCATTCAGGGCGTTGGAGGTGGAGCGTGAAAAAATGGAACTTAAAGCATGGAAATTAATTGAATAATGTCCTAATCCAGTGGAGGTATATAGCAGCCTAAACTAAGCGGGAGAAAAACGCAGAAGAAAGCAGCATCACTGCTTTGTTTATTATCACTTTATAAAGCCCGGCAGGATGGTAACGCTAATTAACCTTCACCTAGTATCCTTATTTTTCCTCACAGATTCACAAAAACATATTTAAATTTAAACACTTTAAAATAAATGTAAGACTGAGAATGCTATTTCTGGCATTTAGAGCTGCTACATATAAATTGTTTTATATTATAAATAAAAAGTACAAAAATTATATTATAATTACCGATAATTCAGAGCGCCATGTGCGTGAGATTTATGCTGATCCTTGAAACAATTAAAAAAATATTTATTTCCTTATTTAACCCACACTTACGAGTCTGTGGCCCGACTGTGCGATAAACGCAGTCAAACTAAACTGGAAAATGGCAATAGTGTCCAAAAAATGTTACATTTCAAATTATTGTGGAGTCTGTGACGCATGATGGTGTATTGATTTAGTATTGATTCGTTCTTTTATAAATCCATAGTTGGAAAGGATCAAGCAGTTTAATCGGATAATAGGATCAAAGAAACACTGCCGTGGGAATCAACCTGGTGCCACATAGACCCACAAAAATGGATAACGAAAACAACAAACGAGTGTACATTAATATAGGCCTACATAGTTTATCGCTGGAAATCAATTGTGCAATCACACCAAACTGACGATTTCACGTAAATATTATGATTTTTTGGATTAAATTAAATTAAATATATTTCATCTTGATTAATACTATTAATTTAGTATAAATTTCACTGTTCCTTGGTATAACAAATAGAGTAGGCCTATATTATTGGATGATACAATTTGTAAAGTACTGAAAAATTAATTAAAACACAAAATTCAAAGAAACGTTAACAAACAATATACAAGAGAGAACATCAAGAAATATTTATACAGTTTGCCCTGCAATTCAAGACCACCTTTGGGACCTGAAAATTTGGAATGGTCTCAGGGTTCGGTCTCCGCGTAGAGGTTAGCATAGGCCTAGTGTTAGATTGAAGATTGTTAATTGGTCATTTAATTAGAGGAGTCTCGGAATTAGAGGGATCTTGAATTGCAGGATGCACTGTATAAGTATCAATTTAAATAAAGAACATTAAAATTATAGTATAAAATCGGCAGTTTTTAATTAAAAATTATTATTTATTATTATTATTAAAGGTGTCTCATTGACATGCTTTTATTACTATTTGTTAAAAATGCACGATATTATTGCGTACATGTTGTTTATTAAAATGGTGTTTGGAAAGTTGAGGATGCTATGCGTTTCAATCTGAAAGAAACGTAAAATATTTTCCGTAATTACATCACAATGGTACTTGCAACCAATTGCCAATTGTCTCACTCCCCTCTTATATATATTCTTATAAGTTCACCTGCCTATATCAGGTACGTTGGACAACATTTGCATTGAAAAATTGTCAACAATTGAAAATGTAATAATTAGTGATAAGATGGCGGATATTGCTTGTTCTTCTGTCGGTTTCATCACTTGTTCATTAGGCACAATTGCTCCACTATTATAGACAGTTTTAGTCACAAGAAGTAAACCATATAATTTCATCAACTGAAGCAAAAGTTGCTGTAGCAATGGGTTTCTACTTTCTCACATTTTCAACTTAGGACGATGGCCACGGGGTATGGGTTCAATCGTACCTCAGGTCAGGATTTTTCTCTACCAAAAACATTCCTTAAGCCTACCGCTCTAAGATAACCAGCTTTCTGGTTGGATATTCCTCGTTAAAAAATGGTGTAAAACAACAAAATAATAACTTTATCATTTTATTTTTCAATCTAAAAAAATAGGAATAAGAATAATGGAACAGATGAAGTAAAGGAGAGCTCTTTCTCATATTTTCTTTTTCATTTGTATGAAGGAGGCGTCTCTAGAGAGGATCATCGTCATCGTCATCATCAGTTACTGTTCTTGCTTCTGTTGCAGGAACGGGCTTTACAGCCCATACTGGTGCCTCTGGTTTGTCACGATCTCCTACCAGCCCCCACCCCCACCCTCCGATCCACTGCTTTTTGTTTTGCCTCATTGTAGTTGAGTCCAATTTCCTTTAAATGCTTTGTTATTTCTGACATCCAAGTCAGCCTTTGTCCTCCTTTTTTTCTTATTAAAATGTCGTTCCGCTTCCAATATCGCGAGTTTAGCTGGTGCATCTTCAGGTAGGTAGGCCTACTCTATTTAGACCCCTCCATCCTACCGCTAGACCACAGAGACCTGTGTGGAATTCGCGCAAATCTAACCCCAAGACACTTTATCTCAACAAACTTATTTATTGGACACACACGATGGAGCTGATAAAGCTAGAATCTACATTGTAGGTTCGTTATTTCTGAAATAATTTAATCACATTATAATATTAATGTTACAGCTCTACCAAAATATGAGATAACAATTCAAGGCAACTAAATGTAGGCCTTCAAGTAAATATATTTGATTGATTTTTCTGACCAATGAAATCTATAATTCATTGTTCAAATATTAATATCAGAGGTTATTTGCATCACGAGTTTGACGTAATAAATATTTTAAAGACTAAATCCTTCCATTCTATATCTTGTAGCAGGCGTGGATCCAGTAAAAGGGGGGGGGGCACCTCCCTCCCCCCGTTTTACCACTAAATTTTAAAATTTCAATGCATATTAATGTGATGTACTAAAATAAGCGCTACTCGCATACTGTTCTGAAAATGTTGTGTCTCCCTGCCCCCTGTTCCAAAATTTCTGGATCCACACCTGAGTGATATGAAACATTAATTAGGTGCATCATGCCAAGTATTTAGATGCCAGGCCACATTTACACAGTTAATTGCAATCCAGCCAATCAGAAGCTGATCCAAGAATTTTCAAAACAGAGGAGGCTTGGGGAGAGGGAATTTGACAGATGGATGGCCCAGACTACCTCAGGCCCACTATGGTTGGGACTGCAGTATGAAATTTTATGTCTGTGGAACCTTTAAATGACACTATTAATCTTAAGCTTTGTCAAACCTATCAAATTTTATTTGACAAAAACATGCAACATGCCCAACTATGATAATGATGACATCACATCATTACCATATATAGCACAGGTGGGCCCGCAGGCCGCATGTGGCTGACAGTGATTTTTTTTGCAGCCCATAAAAATGAATTCAAAGTCCTATATGCGCGTCCCACGAAGCAATATTGGCTAGAAAACACCTAATTTACGGCCCGACACCCATCATATGCAAAAAGAGTAACATTAAAACTGAGAATAAAGTAGTGTAAAAGCAGTGCTTGGATGTTTTTGGAAGCTCACTGGAAACATCAAAGTTTGGGTGTGGTCCTCGGTGTTAAATCAAAAATTTACTTTGGCCCTCCGACCAACTTTTATGCCCACCCCGACATATAGGCACATCATGACTATATATGGGCATGCAACAGTTTAGTTGACAAATACAATTTGATAGCGTCGACAGAGCTCTAAACTTAAACTTGAATGCAATTTTCTTTTTTCCCCTACTATTGGTTACAAGGAGGGGCCCCAAATCAAATCTGTTTCTGCCAATTAAGGATGTTGACATGAAAACAAAAGCTGGTTAGCCATATGTTGATGTGAAGCATCGTCAATAGGATCAATACAAATCAATACACTGAATCAATATATTAACACTCAACTTCCATTCTGTCTGATTTTAATAGAACCATAACATATGTATGTACATATACAGTATTTATAATGAAAGAAAAAGGTATTGATTAAATTTTAATTGTTATTGCTGTCTGATCCCTATCCTTGGCTTCTGTGAACAGAGTTTATTTAAAGCCAAATCCACACATCTATAATAAATTAATTTTAAATTTTAAATTGGCAGTTTACGCATTCCAAATATACATACACAGCCAATGAAAGTATGGAAGAAAAAGGCATGAAAAAAAAGAACATCCTGAGCCCTTCATGCTGCTTGGATATAAAAATAATTATCTTATGTGTAGCTACAAATTTAAATTGGACACTTAGATATATTACACATTGTGGTACGGTTCCACGAAAAAATTTCTTGAAAGTTTTTGGATGATGGCATTTTTTGACTGTTCGGAAAGTTTTCATTAAAATTTTGCTTTAATTTATAGTTAATATACTCTGAAATATTTAAATATTCAATTTATTTTAAATATTTGAATGTATCATATAACTCTCAATAATTTAATAAATATATAACAGTTGATAAAATTTAAGATTAATAATAAAAAGAGCACTTTTGTAATATATACAACTAATAAATGCAAGGTATAATATAATAGTCGCTATAATCAGCTTTCGATTTCCAGCATTTTTTGTGTGTGTAGCAATTCCAAAATTGTGCATAGCATTTTTTTCTGCGGTGATAATGAATGATTATTAAAGAATAGAAATGACACTTTTCAATGAAAAAATCATGTGATGTGCCTTTATTTTTCAATGCTAAAACACTGGCTCATCCTTACTGTCTAATATGACAGTGACAGCCATTGAGTCTGACTGGATGTAAACAGCAGGAGTAACAGCGCCAAGATAAAAAGTAAGATAATTTGCATACTACACATCTATATGTGCACGACGTGCCGCTCTAGCACGGTACATACATGACATTAAACAACATTACTCCTCATTGTGCAAACGTGTGTAAGTGAAAGCGATCTACAGGAGAAGCAGAACCGAGGGAGTGGCAAAATGTGGTAATATTGCAAACACAGGAAAGAAGCCTGACTCGTACTCAAACCAGCTGCATGTACAACAATGTACATATAGCATAGTATGTGTGCACTTGATGTAAACATATGTATACTGTGCTATTTTTGGCCCAAAACATTGGATAACTTGATTTTCGAAACAATTTTCGGAACTTTTTTGTGCACCAAGCCTCTTAGTTTTTACAGCCAGGCCTAACTGAAGACTGAGCAGCTAATTCTAGGCAAATAATTGCGTCACATTTTCTTGTGATGCATTTGTGGAAGTGTTTCGCGTTTAAAACGCATCTCATTTAGCGATGTCATACTGGGCAAATCGAACGCTGGCTATAATAAATTGGGGGGGGGGAAACAATGAACATATATTGAGAAATATTTTGGTAATGATGTTAAATAATGTAAATAATTAAGATATTGCATAAATATTTATAATGAACAGCAAGGATGTTGTAGGAAATATTACACACACCCGATGAAGCCCCATCTGCGGTGAAAGCTTGTGAAATAAAATCTATCGTTAGTCAAAAAAGTGCTACCCACTCATTTTGTATACACTGACTAATACAGCTACTGAACTGCTTTCCTGATTACACACATCATATTTGATACATGGCTGTTCCAGCATTTAGTCTTTTACAGTGTGGTGTGTACCTTCAGTTTGTGTTGATATTCTATTTCATAAATGAATGCTTTTTAGTGGAATTTTGATATATCCTGCACACTAGTGGAACGCTGCGATGGCTGCCTAGTTTAGTTTGCCAAAAGACGTCCCAAAGACGTCGTTCTGAAGTGTTGACAGGAAATCACTAAGAAGAAAATATGAAGACAAGAGAATATTAGCAGAGACGTAGAGGATTGTCTCGAGATTTAATATGGTGGAGACCATTAAAAGGTACAACAAAATAAAAAAAAAGTCTCAAGAACAGTGGCAAACAATAAAATGAAATGTTAGAATAACTTACTTTGTATATTAACTTATAATGAAACTTAGCATAAATAATATTTTACTTGCAAATAAACATACATATAAATAACATAGATCACAGAATGATTACAATATCAATGAAAAATTTCATATTAAACAAATTGTAAATCAGCAATAAATGCATTGTTTAAATATGTTGTCTCATTGGAAATTTGTAACTTATTTGATTCAGTTAAATAAACAAATAACTTAACATAATATGTTAATTAACAATCATAATTAATTATGATTAAAATGATTTGGTGAACATGAGTGTAATTGAAAAAAATACGGAATACAATAACAACATGATTTTGTTCTTACCCCAAATTATTGGCCTGACTACCTTGATTCTTTTGGTCTGATATGGGAATGATATCAGGCGGAGGCCCACTGCTTTTGAAGGCTGGATCAGGTACATCCGAGCCTAGAAAGACAAGGAAAGTATTAAAGAGGTGTGTCAGAAAATAATGATTTGTTAAAATTCACAAAAATTTAATAACATCATACAAAATTTATACAGATTTTAAAATATATTCAAATTATATAAAGATATTACAATGCTGTTATAGCATACTAAATTTAAGGCAGTTGGAATAAAAATCGTTGCACATAACATTACACATTAGAACAAACTTTTCATATTTTCAGTGTATGTTATTCTGTGCAATCTGTGCTTTGTATTTTATATTTGAATATATAATCTTTTTAATACACCAGGAAAGAAAATTTCATGTATTGTATTCATTACTGTATATGACCAATAAAATGAACTCATAAAGATAAAATTACATACATACAAATATGTTACCTGAAAGCATTCATAAACATAACACTAAATCATTGTTACCTCATAAAGATAAAATTACATATATACAAATATGTTACCTGAAAGCATTCATAAGCATAACACTAAATGTCACGCTAGTCTTTTTTTCAAAATGGCAATTACGGTATTTCAAGGTAACTGCATAAAATAATTAATTGGACATGAATAAAGAAAAAGAATGAAGTACTTGCATCGAAATAAGAATGAGGTGCTTAGTAATTGACACAGAACAAACAACAAGCATTGGTGTTGGCATACCTTCAAACAACGACCTCATGGCAACTCTGGAGTTTGGTGTCACTTTCGTGTTCTCCATCATCTTAGAGATGTTCTCCAACTGTTTCTCCAGGGTTCTAGCTGGCATTGATGGTCCAAGGCTTGTGGAGGGACCTACCTCATTCAATGTCTTCTGGGCAATCATTAACTCCTTGATACTCATCTAAAACCATATAGAAAAGCGTGAATATAGCAAAGCGTGAATATAGTTTTTTGAGAAAATAATATCATCCACATTTTTATACCAGATTAGGCCTATACATCAGTTGATAGAGCAACTAAATGGTAACCAGGAAGTGCATTTGTGCAGTGTAAAGTCTTACCTCCTTTTTTTGTGAGAAATTATGATATTAGAAAAGGGTACATAATGTAAATAAAATGTAGTAAAATAAAAAAATGCATCATATAGAAAGATACAAAAATTGAGGATAAGGAAAAAAAAAGATTGATATCCAATTATAGAATGTCAATGAACTAATGATGAGGTACTGAACAATATAGAAGAAAAATAAGTATCAATGTCAGTTACTAGACGAAAGAATTGGATTAGTCATGTTTTAAGGGGAGTGAGCTTGTGTAAATATGTCATAGAGGGTCGAATGGAAAGGAAACAACAAAGAGGAAGAAAGAGGATAGGGATGATGGACAATCTTAAGGATATGAATCCTTATGTGAAAATGAAGAGAAGAGTGGAGGGCAGATGCCAGCGGAGAAGTAGGCAGCCAAGGACCTGCATGATGGTAGAAAACTAGAGAAAAGAGGAACAAAACCAACCTCCTTCTTTAGCTTTGGTTTTGGTGATGCTGTTTTGCTGAAGTCAGTTGTCAGTATGTACTCCTTCACTGCATTGAAAGTTACAAGACTAAACCTACAATAATAATAACAATAATAATAATAATAAAAAAGCATTTTTAAAGCACTGTATACAATAAAGTCTCAGAGTGCTAGCTAACTGTGTATAACTTAATTCTCTGAGAAAAGGTGGCACACAAACAACATACAAAAACATAAATTTACTTACTAAATTGTATTTTATGTGTAAAAGTTAAAATAAATAATTAAAAATAATTACATATTAAGTTCAAAAAAGCTCGGCAGTAGTATATATTATAATTTGTTTAGTTATAATTTTATATTTAGTTGTAGTTAAGTATGTTTGATCATTAAAGTGATGACTGAGGGTTAGTTTGTCTTTTTCTTGCCTTTTCTTCTCTTTTTCTTCTTCTCTCACATTAGTAATATTTTTCTAAGGTTGGAAAGACTGTCTTAACTATGGTTAATCCATACCATCTTGCTGTCTGATTTAGGTTTGGCATATAATGAATGAATGAGTGAATGTGTGAATGAGTGAATATATGAATGAATGAATGAGTGAGCAAATGAATGAATGAATGAAGGTATGAAGAAATTTATTGAATTATGAATGACAAATTTTGTTTCATGAGAAAGGAAAGCAAAACATTATACTACAGCAGTTTAGTGAGAGGTAGCCGAGTTATAGAGCGAATTTGCTTTAGCTTTCCCTTACCAGTATATTCACATTATTTACTTATGTATCATTATATGTATTTTATTGAATAAATAAAATGAAAATGACAACTAAAAAGCAATGAGTCTAAGAACTAAGTATGAACATCGGTTGTTTAATTGATATGGTATAAATTCCAATATTATTATTTATTATTATAAAACAATAAATACAATACATTTTGAAGTGCAGGATACTCACCCTAAATCATCTGTCTTAGACTTGATCCAATTGAAGTGTTCGATATAGTAGAGATTGCTGGCCAGACGGTTGCACTTGCCCTTGGCAACCAAAGTCACCACGAGCGGAATTAGTTCATCTGATGTGAGGCACAGTGGTGTCTCACCTGGCGCCAAGTTCTCATTCAGATGTGCCGTTACCTCTTCATTGATAACATCCTACAACAAAATGGGAAAATGTAGCTATGTATTAGATATATGAAGAGATGATCAGGTAGACATAACAGATGAATAGATAAACTAGAGAAATAAATAAATGGATAAATAAAAATTCAGTGATATTATTATATATTACATATATATATATATATTATATATATATTATTATTAACAATATTATCACTGATGACGATTGAAGCAACTCAATAGAACATCAAGACATTCTTAAGAAAAATAACAGTTCATTTCAGAACCATCTATGTGGTGTACTACAAGCAGTTAACAAAATATTATTTTTATTATATTATATTATTACATAATATTGCCCTATTTGGCTCATATTATTGCTATAAATGCATTCAAATGAAATAGCATATCTGAATAGGAAACAATAAATTGGTATCTGGTCTCAGGTTTATAAACAAAGTAGTGGTTGATTAAATTATAATGATTATGATGAGTGGCTCACCAGGGTAGTTTTTAGACAGACTAATTTCTCCCGTGGACTGTTGATCCCATCAAGACGAGCTAGTTCAACGACCTGTGAAAGGCAAGCAAAATCATGACAACTGGGCCATATATTTCTGCTAAGCTAAACCTTCTGAAAAAGTATCAAGAGATATTATTTAACTGTAGTAAATTGATAGGAATTTTTTGCTTATTCAAATTTTCAATTGAAGTGTAAGTTAATAACATACATAAATACAAATTATGCAATTCAAATATGGACTTGAATTTTTCAATTTTGTTTAGCTCATTACATGTCCGTCTATGTCTCCTGTAATCAACAATTTAATTTGTTTGTTGTTGAACATATTTGTAAATCACTTACTAAACTAAATTTACTGAATTTGGTAATTCAAATATGCAACTGAACTGAACATTTTTTCACAATTCAGTTTTTTCATTTAAATTTTGTTGTGATTTTATTTGATGTCTTGTTTTTATAAAAAAGATCCCTTGATTAATTCTTCTATTGTTAATAACTCACGACAGAGTACATCTTCAGAGTACATTACAGAAAGTAAAACATCCTATAATCAACACTCTAACTTGAACATACTTGTAAATCATTCAAAAGAACTGAAATTATTAGCTAATTCTTACTCTTCTTCTCAATAAATGAAACCAATTCCATATACTTTTACATAGGACTGACACTCTACAGATCATCGACATTAATTAACTAAAATCCTTGACTCAAGATCTAGAGAAAATACATATGGAAATTAATGCTTTGTGAAGTAAGAAGTTTAGAATAAAAAGTAATATGGAAATTAACACTGTGTGAAGTCAAGTTCTAAGAATAAAAGGTAGTTTCATTCACCCCAGCTGGTAAACTGCAGCAGAAGTGTTCTGATATACCAAGATCCTCTGCAGACACATGTTGAAGTTGCTGGATTTTAGAGGCTAATATCTTGTCTTTTTCTTGACATTCTAGACAGACGGCAGCAAATAACTTGCTATGAACCCCTCCCGTCACATAGCTACGGACAACAAAACAATGATATGTCATAAATATGTAGCACAATATAGAGTAGTTATTAACAATAATAAAGTTAATAAATTCATAAACATAAGACAACAATACAAAGAAATGGTTAGAAATGTAAAACAATTTTATGCATCAAAATACAAGGGAAAAAAGCAGTATCACCAATCCAAAGAGCAACATCAAAAGGTAGAAAGAAAAATGAAAAAATAACAAGCAATACAAAAAAAATACTAACAAGTCAAAAATGAGCATTGAATAACATTTTCAACATGTACATTTGTTTAAAAAAAAATAAAGCCTGGACATATGCAAATTAAACAACTCTGGACATTTATAGTACTGATCACACCAATATGTATGCTCAAAAATGAGGTTTCTAATAACAGAATATGATGTTTTTTTTTATTACTGTACCTTTCTACTGCTATAGACAACACATCTCCTAATCTTGTATCAGATTGAAGCCTAACGTATTTGTTGTTTGCTAAGATTGTCTGTGAAAGATTAACATCAACAAATTGTGTAAAATTGTCAATGGATTTTTGATTCTTATTGATAACCCACCACCCAATTTTGAAGCAACTTTTATGGAAGACGCTTCATCCAGGTATAAAGCCAATTAATTAATTGTAGAGGTTTAGCATTAAAAATAATATACTGAGTGAGTCCTTGGGCATAAGCCAAACTCCAAAATTGGCCGAAATTTTTTGTTGGGTAGGGGAGAGGTTTGGTTGTGCTTATATCTGAGTAAAGTGATTATCACAGTTTAAATGGTTGTTAAAAAAATTGGTGTATAAGGCCTATATTTTTATATAATAAATAAAATAAGTTCCCCAGTAGGGGATCGTAAACTAATACGGCATAAAACCAAGGCCTCTGTGTGCTTACCCTCATTACTTCATCAATTAATAAAATACAAAAACAAATTAGGAATTTGACTCCAAAAAGTGCTTTTTTTCAACTAAACAAGTACATTCTGGAAAAAAAAATCCTATCAAATACCTCTGTATGTTGCTGCGTAAGTTCTTGAAGCTTCTCAGCCGCATGGTTAAGGTAGCCCTTGACGATAAGGTAATTTGAGTTGAACTGTTTGATCGATTCATCCAACTGCTTCAACTGTTGCTGATGCTCAGGAAACATGGAGAGCAGACGACAGTTCCTACAATGAAAGATTGTGGGTAAAATTCAAATCACACCAATTATCACAATTTATGTAATTAAAACTTCTATATCAGAATCATGAGTATAATTCTTATTAATTGTAATTAGGTAAAACAAATTGTTGTGTTTCCTATTAACAGTAACATTTGGAAATCAGGGGTTTGTCAGTTGGTAACTTTTTCTATTGGCTTAGGCTAACCCTATGGTTCAGTGGCAGCCATCACTCCCCTAAAGCATTTTACTAGG
Source organism: Anneissia japonica (assembly GCF_011630105.1). Taxonomy (NCBI): domain Eukaryota; kingdom Metazoa; phylum Echinodermata; class Crinoidea; order Comatulida; family Comatulidae; genus Anneissia; species Anneissia japonica. The sequence goes on along the minus strand of NW_022728334.1, from coordinate 855,831 downwards.
CAAAAGGGTAGCCACAGAGAAAATCCACGATAAAATATCAAAGGTATTATTTAAAGCTTGAAAAGTAACCTTTTGAAGCATCATACATGTATATTGGGCTCATTCTTAGTAAAAAATTATTTTATTTTATTTATACAATTTTGCAATTGTAAGGGTAAGTTGGGCTTGGGTTTTCATTTTTGGCTTAGCAATTGATTAATATTGTAATAAATGCACCTAGGAAGGTTCTAAGAATATACAGTATAAGCACACATACTCATCATATGAGTTCCTAGGTATCAGAAAGTCATCTGAAAGCCCAGCTGAACCTCTCCTTCCCTGGAAATATGAAAAAAAAAACATTTTAGTCATGTTAAAAACACAATACAATAAATTCCATCAATTAATCTGCTACCTCTAGGCTTAGCAGAAACTTTATTAATCATGTGTGCAATGCTCCATTTTGTATGACTTACTTATGTAAATTAACAATGATATACTATTAGTCATATAAATCTATTTCAGAAGATGACACAATAAGAAGTGTAAATACTATATCCAAGTCTGATGACCTGTAATCTATAATTGGTGTACTAATTATGTTTTTAACTATTTCAAAGTGCAATAATCCCCTCATTTCGCTATCTCAATTTATTATGTCAAGCTGTTTTATATACATAATTATATTTATCCTGATAAAGATACTGAAAAAAAATCCTACTTAAATTTAGGCAGTATCTATAGAATTTGATGGATTTATGTGCATCTGGATGGACTGTTTATATAATTTATGATGGTTATCATACAACAGTTATTTACTGTTTACAATCACCTTCACGTGGTGTTTGAATTAAGGCTTGTGCATTCTTTATATTGCTTACTTTAACTGCCCCCTCGAGTGGTTTCTGTACAATCAATATCTTGAAAGGCTTATAATCCTGAAATAAAAATTTTGGATACAATATATTTTTCGATGGTTTATTAATGGTAATGTTTCGGGATTTGTATAGCGTATAATACATATTCCCTCTTTGCACCTGTTACGTGAAAAAATAATTATATTTTAGTACGGAAACAAAGATCTCTTGTTTTATGCAAGAGTTCAAGTATATCATTCTCATATGTGGATCTGCACATATGCAGCTAATGAACCGATCATTCATATCACTAAGCAACTGGTCACTGCTACAACCTAAAAGTGCTATATAAAACATGGTGACTGTCCATAGAAACAAATTATGTAGTTATTTCGGACATTACATAGAAGCCATAGGAGCCATTACAGTATTTCCTTTGAAAATTGCCTTCAGCCATGCAGGGCTTCTGGCACTTTGTTAATTGGGAGTATGTAAGCATTTTTAGTATGACTACGTCACTAGTACATAATACACTGATCAATTCTTAGTTTCACTTTCACAGGTTGGGTATATAATATTAATTTGACATTATCGAAGCTCATTCACAGGTGGAATTTCCAATATAATAAGTTAGACAATTATTTAAATTAATTTCATCCATTTTTATTCGGGCTGAAAAAAGGGCCGAAGATAAAAATAGAAGCATTCATTTTAAAACCTATTAAATGTACAAATCTAAAACAAGACGATGGTGATATGATCAGTACATTTGATAATAATTCTCTTCTCTATTGTAACAGTGCACCAACTTCATACTTATATTTAAGGGATGATATTTCAGTCTCTGCCAGGGGTTTAGCCAGAAAAACGAAATAGCCGTCCAAAATGGAAGCCAGTGGGCGTGGCACTGAGCCAATGGGCAGACCACGCCCATCTTTGGGAATCCACACCGAATATTGGTATGAAAACAACGAAGATTCAATTAATAAATGTTGTTTTTATCAAACGTAAATAGAATTTAGCTTTAGATTAATGTAACATTTGATAGATTTTAAAGAATTTGCTAAAGGTAGACCAGGCCCAATTAGGCTAGGCCGAGCTGATTAGGACAAGCTGTCCAAGCCGGCTAGGCCGAGCTGATTAGGACAAGCCGTCCAAGCCGTCACGGTAAAAGTGACCGTCCTAAATAATTGTAGGCCGTCCAAAAAGTAGGCCAGACGGCTTGCTGGCTAAGCCTATGGTTTTCGCCCACACACAAATTGTGACAACATGTGTGATGTGACCATGTATAGGTATGATGTCATATTACACCCAAATATTGGCATATCACGGTTATGTTGCATCTGAAGGAGGATGTAAGTAGAGTGTCTTATCTATTGACACAAACAAAACAAACCATCTAAACTCTAAACATACGACAGCCTCTGACATATATTTACCTTGTTATAGCCCAATTCTTCAGACAAGACCTTAATCCGACCTTTGTTCTTAAACCCTTCTGTCACTAGGACAAAGTCCTCATCTACAATAATTGTTTTACTCTCAGTTTTGTCTGTGCTTATATAATGACTGCAAAATAAATAAAACTAATTAAAATAAAAAATAAAAAATTATCATTATTAATGTTAAAGAAAATTGAGTATTAGATCACAACCAATTGCAGAATTGGAACGTAGGATTTTTTTTACATTTATAACATCTATGGGAGGATGATCAAATATTTAAAGTGAAGGTTTGAGATTGGTGCATAAATTCCAGACACAAAAGTCACATAGGTCAAGTCTGCATGGCATTCATAATCGATGTCGAGACTTGATAACATTCAAGTATGTACTTACTCTTTCAACATTGGGGATGGCTTCAGTACATGGGTATCTAGACAAGATAAGAAAAAAAATGTCACTTACCACTTTATATATTGGTTGAAATGCTCATTGCATTCTATTGTACGTAGTAAATACTGTATGTTGAAGTTTTTAAATTAATTTTAATGTGATAGACTTTTAATGTTTAGGCCAATATATATGGAGACGTAAAAACTTAAATATTTGTATTGCTTAATAAAAAAACAATATAAAGTTAAGCAAAGAAGCTAAGGAAGTTTTAGAATAAAGTAAAAGCTTGCCACAGCACCAAAGATACAATTTTAATGGTGAGTGGAGGAATAAATTTATTTATTTAATTTTTTTTTAAATTAATTAATTAATTTTTTATTTTATAGTGATTTTTAATGTATTATAAATGTTTACCATGGTGTTCTGTACTGATTTTACATATTGTACATTGTATTATATTTTATGCCAAGAGGTTCCTACTTGTGTGTTTGGCCCTTGGCCCAAGGTTTCCTCTTGGATAGTTTTGTTGAATTTTTAATAAAATAATAATAAACAAAAAAATTGGAATGTATTAAATCACTGTTGAGTTGGTTCAAGTCCATTTCATATCTATAATGTCTTAAAACCCCAGAAAATCTGCATTCTTTACTGCCAATTTAATTTTGTTCTTACAAATAAATTCAGTGTATTGTAATAATAAACATGATTGTACAAAAAATAATCTTTTACTGATTAAATAATCAAAAGGACAATCATTTTAGGTACGATGCTTTCATTGCTCTTTTAAACCTGAATTTTAATGATTTACTTTACCTTTTTTACATGTTCATCAATAACTATGTTTTTAATGTATACAGTGCTGTCTCTTTTGGAAGGGTACCAAATAAGTTATTTAATTATTATTATCATTGATTTTATCACAGAATTAAACACTCAAACAACAGCAAAGGATGTCTATCAGTACCAGTACAACGATTATGTGACAGTTTGAATTGAGTACCTAATTTGAATACAGTACCATGTGTATGGACCTTGCTTTGCGTTGAATAATGCAGTAGTGTACTGTATGGTAGTCATTCAGAGTATTGTCTCGTTTATCATTGTCTTAATATACAATACAGTAAGTCATCACTTGACCTCAATACAGTATATAAAGATGGTTAGTCTTACCTACAAATGCTTGATTGATGATCACGCCTGCAAGAGAGGCTGCCTGTGGGATGCATATCAGGTAGCAATTCTCCTGTGCTTTGGAGAATTTCTCCCAGTACTTTGTCTACAAAGACAATAGAAAGTATACAATATTATAAACTACTGTAGGGCTATTAGCATACTGTAATACAATTTTAAAAATGAGAATGAGAGCAAAGCTCATATCCACAATATCAAAACTTTATGTGACATGGGTACTCTTATAATATACAGTACAATTACATCATAATGCCCATAATATATGAATATAATATATGACATATTCATGCCCATGTATGGGCAATTCAAACAACTTTTCATTAAAATTTGATAATGTGGAGCTTAATTGTTGGTAATTAACACTTGAAGATACAATCCGTCATAGAATACACTAAAATTTCAAGTATAGAGGAATCCAAGAAGAATGGCGCTCTCTTTTGTCGATGCCATTACTGGGGAGTCCCTACTCCCAGGCCTACTCCTAAAATTTTAATGTGGTGTGGTTATAAACACAGTACCATTGAGAAATCCGGCTTTTTATTTTGCAGCTGAATAATGCCATCAGTCTTCAAACTAAAAATTTATCAAAGTTATATATTTCGTGTATTTAGACATCTTTTGACTTCGGAAATGCCACCCCAGTAATGGCGTCGACAAAAGAGGGCGACGTTGAAAAACGTTCTCTTGGATTTGTCTATAGCATAACTATTCAAAAATATGATAAACTCCAATACAATTTAATATAAAGGTTAACATCATATCAAATTGTATTCATATCTATATATAGTATTAGGGTTTTTCTTTTGGTTGTGAAACTCTAAAGTCAATAATAATAATAATAACAATAATAATAATAATAATAATAATAACAATAACAATAATAATAATAATAATAATAATAATAATAATAATAATAATAATAATAATAATAATATAGGTTTTTGATATACCACCCTCTAAGCCTATAATCATCTCTCAGAGCGCTATTTTTTACACATAAATGTGAAGATTATAAACAGACAAATTAAATAGTGAACAAATGCTTTATTTGGTGAATAGTCAAGAATGTACAGTACTTCCTTAATAAATATTGGGAGCTGGCTCCAAAATAATGGTGCACTGGCAGAAAAAGATTGATATCCATACTTTGTTTTAGATGTCACAGGGTGTAAGAAGCATGCAAGAAAAGGACGAGCCAGAACAATATTATTACTAAATATTCAACCTAACTGTAATAACCTTAAGTGACCAATGGCTATCTTTAAACACACAAATTATCGCATGTTACCAACCTTGATCAAATCATAGTTAAAAATAGACATTTGATCAAACAGCGGATTCTATTCTATACTATGATGAACCTCATATCTTACAAGCAAACATTTACCTGGTACACATCTTATCAGAGTACTGTACTATTTTGAAGTGTAGATTATTACATAGTCATTGGTTATATTGTGAGTGTTAGTCTGTATTAAGGTTAAAAAAAAAAAACGTAAAGGAAGTAATATGGGTCTTTATTTCTGGATATTATACGAAAGGATTAAAAAATATTATGAGAAATACTTCCTGGAAATCTGGTTAATAAGCCTTCTTAACATGCTACACACGATAATATCCAAGGCTAGCTACTTTAATAAATCATCATTATCATTGTGGCAAAGGCCAGCTAACCCAGTCAATCTCACAAAAAAAAAGGGATTAATTTTGTTGTTATTATTACTGGGTTCAGCAGTAAAATACAAGTTATAACTGGTGAAAGAATAATTTAAATCCAACATTTACAACATTTTTGATGTTACAGGAGTTTAAATATACAGCTGTTTACTGAAAATTTACGGTGGACTCGGGGTTGGTCTCCAATTAGAGGGCTAGCTTTGTGTTAAAGGGTTGAAGATTGTTATTTGGTTCTTTGGAAAAGTGGTCTCGAATTTTAGAGGGGTCTCGAATTGGAAGGTGCACTGTATTTGACAAATCAGCCTATAAAGTTTTTGATTTTGGACATTTCTTAGTTGGACACCATCACCAAATCATTCAAAATTCGATAACAACAATGTATACAGAAAGTTTAATTTTGTGCAATGAAATAAGATTTTGAAAACTTTTAACATTCAAACATGTTCTGGTCATTATCTCCGACACACGATACGCAAGAAGTGACTAGCTTGGCTCGTCTTCGCCACATATTATTATTATTCAGGTTTTGTGCACAGTGGGATACAAAAATTTCAATACAGTAATAACATTTCCAGATCCCCATCTAATTTTTGTTGAGAACGTTACCTATTTCAAAAACATACCAAAAAATTAATAAATTAAATGAAATAACAATACTCAAAAAATAGCTCATCTGTGTTAGTTGGAGAACAAATGTAACAACCTTGATCTCAACACAACTTTTTTTTTACTGTGACACACTGACTGGAATGTACAAAAAAAAACCCAATAATTTCCATACCCAAAGTCATTCTATATGACTTTCAAGGTCCTGCAAAATATATACTTTTACCTGCGTTTACAAAAAATGTATTGAACCCTCTTTAAATCAAGTATATTTTAATGCTTACAGTAACTATAAATATATAGTGATGTACTAATCGATCGACAACAGTAGATACTGTACTACTGTACATTAATTAGGCAAAGCGCTGTAGGCACACCCATACAAATGAAAAGAATTAATGTTTCATTTTAATGACACTACAGACTGAAATAGAAATTTGCAACGACCCTACAACACATCCATACTTACAGTATTATTTTAATTGCACGGATGATATTTTAAATTAAGATTAGGTAAAATCCTACTATTTTGGCAAAATCTGCATGAAAATCGATTCTTATTTTCCAAAATGAGCAGATGGATTTCTATCTAGGCCTAATTTTTGTATGGAGGAAGGATATATTTCCCGCACAGACCTAGGCTTTTTGCAGTCTGGCAACACACTGAAAATATGATGTAATTTAACACCTACTTACTACTACTTCTAGGGCCTAACTTAACTAAGACTACAGGCCTACCTAGGGCCTTATGTCTATCTAATTTGTTCATAGTATAGATAGGGGCTTAATAATACAGTTTAGTTTAATTTCATAAGCTTAGTTAGCGGCATCAAATTAAGTTAATCTTTTCATTGCAGATCTGGCCTAGCCTAGAGTCTAGCCTAGGCCCTAGCTTGTGGCTAATTTTACTGCACGCCTACTGCTACACGTCTACACCGAGGAGCGAGAAGCTTTGCTTCATTGGCTTTGTTTGCCAAAATTTGTATTATTATCTATAGGCCTAGGCAGGCTTTTATTATAAATACTAATGTGTTTGAAGAAAAGTCTAACCTGAAGAGCTTTGTACAGTGGATTATAATCGAGGTCTTCGTGGTCACCCATTGGAGTTGTTTACAGAGAATTATGAAGCTTTCACTTAAGTTAATAGTAGTATATACTTTCAAAAAATGATAAATATTCATAAGAACGGCGGACGTCGTCGAGTCGCAGAGATTAGATTATTTTTTTTCTCTCTCTCTCTCCCCCATTGTCCAATTATGTAAAGTATGAAACGTTACTGCGGCTCAATGTTTGTTGTAATGTACCGTAAATCATGTAAGTTCGTAGTGTTCGCTCTTTAATCAGTCTATAACTGACCTCTCTGACTCCGATTATTCATCCGGGTCAAGTCAACTTGAGCGGTCACAATGAAATTACAGCGTTTAAATATCTATTAATTTATAGATTGTGGTTGTTTAGCTAGGTAATGACGGACTATATACTATTATAATGACTATATTTGTTTCTAAATATGTTTCATGTTAACATTTATATTAGCAAATGATCACCTAGGCTCGATTAAATGTTGGCCTCTACTACTAACTAGCTAGGCCTAGCCTAGCTAGGCTTATTTCTGCAGGTCGGATGATTCTAGCTAGGCTAGTACTAGGCCTAGATAGACAAGGCTTAAATGCATAATGAAGTAAGCCTATAACGTCATAGTAGTAATAGAATATAGGGCTTGGCTAATATGTATAGGCCTAGATAGAAACTTTCACCAGTTCCATAAGAGTCTCATCAAAAAGTTAGAGCAGGATTTTTCTAACAACCAGAAACAACTCCATAGGCCTAGGTAACTTTCATAACAAGGCTTGATTTATTGAGTGCATTTTGTGTGCATGTTTATTGTGTGTAATTTTTCCTGTTGGCAAAATATTGGCATTTTTAACTTTGATGAAATGAAGTTAAAATAAAATAAAAGAAGTAAAAATAAAATACATGAAAAAGTAAAAATTTATATGCATTCCTTAATGTTCTAGACAGGCCTAGAAAAAATGTTTTTTTTGCCTCCGAGCATGAAAATTATCTTGATCGAATGCCTCTAGCACCAAATGTTATCTTTACACTATTATAGCTAAACAGTAGTACATTTAGTGGTTTGGAGCAAGCATAAATATCAAAATTAATTACCGGTATGCATTACATTGTGATGTGTAAATTGTTTTTCTAAAATGCCTCCGGGGTAATGGTCAATGCCTTCGAATGCCGGTTATGCCCTTATTCCAGCCCTGGTTCTAGGTCTTTTTTTTATTTCTCATAACCAGACAGAATGGCAAGTAAAAGAACAGCTGGAGAGGCAGCTCAGGACACTGGGCAGGGGTCATCCAACTCTAGTTCAGAAGAACCTCCAACCAAAAAGTTTCACATAGAACCAACCCAAATTGGGCCAGTTTCATCTATGGTAAGTGTCAATTGGATTGTTATTGAATTATGTTATTGTATGGCGTGCACAGTGCTATTTGTTATCAAATTTTTCATTCAAAGAATGGTTATAATTTTGCTAACATTACTAAAATATCTCAGCCATTACCAGCACTGTATTTGATATTGTTCTACTATGCCTAAACATAGTTTGTCATTGTCTATTTACGTCTAACTCAACCATTCACTGCTTCATGTCAAATTTCCATAGTTAATTTTTTAATTATCAATTTTGTTTTCTTATGTAGTGCATATACCCATTTTTGAAAGAATTACGCACAGCATTTTTTCCTGACTATTGTATACTGAATCAATCATACACAATCTCAGTGTTCTCCCAATTGAAGAAACATTTTTACTGATAAATTTTTCCATGAAAATTCAGCAAAGCGTGCAATGTGAGGCAGGCATTACCCCTTTTGAGTGGGGTTATAATGACTTGAAGAAACAACAACAGATATATTCATAGCCTAGGCATAGTTTGGAATGATGTCAAGTTATTGAAAGAGGCAGCCTAGACTATATAGGCCCAATCAGTAGTTTTTTTATTTTACAAACTTAAAATTTTTGCTGGTTGGATGGTTATTTTTACCGGTAAAATTGATGGCTAAAACGGCTTCAGCAGAACAGCATATCTGCAACTTCCTCCAAAGACCTCCATTCCCTTGAGAGATTATCTCTAGTTGAGCAGCTATTTCCCGATTTTGTTTAAAATCATTCACATCTTAATATGTACCCATTTTTCATAGGTGGAGAGAGACAAACCTAATTTTAATAATAATGGTATTCTTCTTATCGAACTTCCAGGAGGAACTAGACATCAAGGTGCTGAAGGTACAGAACAAGAAGCTAATGGATAGGTTGGAACAACGTCAACTGCTGGAAAATGAACTTAGAAATCGCATTGAAAGTCTACAGCAGAGGCAGCGCATGGATGAGAGTCTCCTTGGTATGGTCAATAAATACTGGACACAGGTGGGTTTTATTGAACACAGGTGGGTTTTACTGGACACAGGTGGGTTTTACTGGACACAAGTGGGTTTTATGCAAATGAGAGATGAAAATGCAGATCATCACCAAAAAGCTATCTTTATAAACCACTTATGGAAGTCTTAATCTAAGCAATGTTTTGTATGATGTGATTGAAAGTAATTGCATATTATAGTTATTAAAATTATTGTTATATTATAAAATTCAAGGGAAAATACCAGCTTGGCCTCGTAGCACAATTAGTAGAGCAACCAAACGGCAATTGGAAGGTCTTAGGTTTGAGTTTTGTTGGAGAGAATACCTTTTCTATGAAAAAGAATCTATTTACATGTTTATGTATCACTAATGGCTTCTCCATACCAGGTTGAATATCATGTCAAAGCTATCAGCATCATTACTGTCGTCATCGTTGTTATCATTGTCAACATCATTGTCACATCATCATCCTCAAATTTGTCATCAAATCCAAATTATAAATGGCGAAATTGTATTGAAGAAAAATACAAGATGATATGGTTCTTGCCATGCCAAAACAAGACCAAAACAAGAAAATTGACTTTTGAATATACAGTATTCATATTCTCCATTTTATAAGCTTTAAAATGATGGGTCATTTACTTGAAATCAACCTACTATTGTCAAAGTTATGAGTATTATGGCCTCTTTGTACTAAAGTAGACAATACTGCCACATTCTCAGTTTAACCTTTAGTGACAATACACTGGCTTTGTGATGGCAAGCCTCATATATGATATATGTGCCTATATTTTTTATTTACTGTTCTACTCTGTTTCATTTGATTTTAATACAAGTTTATTATTATAATACCCTGATTGGTAGTAATCAACCAATAAGTAATTATTGTATATTGATAATGTTATTTTTTGCAGCTTGATGAAGACATTAAAATACTTGTACAACAGTTTACAATGAATGCAGAAATGATTGATGAAAAGAAAGATGGAGAAGAGAAAACAGAAGAGGATGAAAAAGTAGATGCTGAGAAAAAGATTGAAGAAGAAAAAAATCTCGAACTTGAAATGAAAGGTGATATTTTTTCGTCAATGTTGATCTTAGTCATTCTTCAGTTTTGTTCACACATTCAATTTTATGTGACAACTAAATATGACATGCTAATATTTGTGTGTACAATATTACATCATCTTGCCAATATATGTGGCAAAGACAAGCCCAACCAGTCACTCGTTGCACATCCTGTTTCAGTGGTAATGGCCAAAGCATGCTGGAATGTCCAAATTTTGGAAATCTATTTTATTGCACTAAACTAACCTTTATATATCTGTACATCAAGTTTTGCTGTTATTTTCCCCATTTTCAATGTTAAAATAAACATTTTTAACAATTTGGTGATGGTTTCTGCCTAAGAAATGCCCGAACTCGAAAACTTTGAAGGCTGATTTCTCAAATATTGTTCTTTAAACAGCTGTATGTTTAAACTCCTGTAACTGTATAGCTATCATTTTACTGTTTAACGCTGTATTAATAACTAAAAAATAATTTTTGCGATGAGTGACTGGTGTGGGAATATCACAGATTTTTCACATACAATTTGATATTGTGGACAGAACCATAAAGATGTATTGTCTGTGAGAAAATTTTGAAAAGCGAATAATAACAATTTAATGTCGCATTTAAACAATAACATAACAATTCAAGTGTTTAATGAATTACCAACTTTTTAAGTCATAAATTGATTCCCTGCCAATGTTGTACCTGTGCAAAGCAAATAGGAATGGTGTTAGCTTTGTGTCTCAGCCGATCAATGCGGAAATAATAAACAAACAAATATTTCAATTAGTACGTAATTATATTTATTCTCTGAGGCTGAAGGAGCCATTATTTCCTGAAAAAAATAGCATGAAGCCTGGAGTGCTAAAGGCCATTCTTTGAACAAAATTATGGCTTCTATGGCTTCTATTTCCTATAGGAGTATAGTGTGTCTCTATTTTCATACACTCGCACACACATATAGTATATACTAAATCAGATGTAAAATTATGAGAATCAGTATACTTATTTTAGAATGTATTTTATAGTGTACCATATCCACTCATAATATCCTAAAATTAATTTTCTACTTAATTCATCTTTTCAATTTGCATTTTTGTAATTTACATAATTAGATTAAGTTCAATTTGTAGGTTATTTATCATAGTTGTAATGTAACCATGTTGTGTTCATTTTATGTCATATATCAGTCAGTTTTAGCTGAAAAGCTACAAGGACGATATTTTTAAACAATATTTGATTTGATTTTAATTTGACTTGATATTTTATCTTCTAATTTCCTTCGAACAATTTTAACATTTCTTATTTTGTTCCTCCATTTAGAAAATCGATCAATATCAAGCTTCCTTGCAGAACTCATGACTTGTGATCATAGTGAAATTGATCAGCTGTTATTAGACAGGTGTCAATTCTCCAAGAAGGTAGTTGCCAATCTCCTGAAGGCATTTGACGTTGTCCAGCAGAAGTATGAGAAGCTGGTGTGGAAATTACAGGGTGGTACAGGTAAGTGATATTATCATATTTAGTTTTAACTTGTACTACTTGTCACAGTTTACAGAATAGACTTTTAGTGAGTGTGACAGAGTAGTTCAATATATTTAAAGTATTTCCAGTTTTCTTGTATAAGAACAGTTATATATACCTCATTAAGTGAATATACACTATACAATTTTCCTCCTTACTTTCAAATTATGTGTATTATATCAGATTATAATTTATTTATTTTCTTTTTTCTTTGTACTCATATACTGTTTTTCTTTGTCAAAATGTATCTTAAGTAAACTTCAAATTAAAATAATTATATACAATATTTTAATGAATTTATCATCATATAATGTACTGTAGTTTCTTGTTTCATTTGCTCTACCATTATTCTAACTCTTTCTGGAATGATACAATAAGGTATATTAGCATTTTAGACAATTATATAATTGCAATAATATACTAATTTAAGAATCTACACTACAACCTGAGCATTTGTATAGTGAGCTTTCATCTCAGAAAAGTAATATATGGATTATAAACTTATACTTATAAACCTCATAAATTTGTCATTACACTGGAGAAAATAATGTACATCCCAGTAAAGTAATGTATGGATTATAAACTTATAAACATAAAAAAATTTATCATTGCACTGGGGATTAATCTCCTACATCTTTAGAAAAGTTTTTTTTTGTTCCCTGGGGCCATTATGCACATACAGGACCAAGAGCTATATCTAATATTTAAATTGATGTATTGTAATCACAGCTGAAGAAAACAAAGAGGAAATCTTTATTGGTGTCAATGCTGACCTAGAAGCAGAAAACAAAAGACTGAGGACATTAGTGTCTGACCTACAAGCAAAACATCATGTGACCACCCTCAAGGTATTTCATATTTATAATTTTTGGCTTTTCTAATCTTTATTGTTAAATTCTGTATTCTTACTCTACTGATATTAATACATTATTGCCCTGTATGACAGTAACAATGTTACAGCTAGTTTTTTCCACTTCAAAATGTTTACATTTCAAATGCAATATCCAGCAAATGATAACAAGTCTGTCTCCCAAATGTCTTACTAAAGATGGCTATTTGTACCAGTATCAGTATTACATTTAATCACTCATATTTATATATTTATTTATGTAGAAAATTTGACAAACTGTTCAAGAGGAAACCATGGTGGAAACCTCTTGACAAAAAAAAAAAAAAAAATAATAATAATAAAAAAATATAATTTCAACTGCAAAAAAAGTATTTTAAAATAAAATAACGATTTACTTGTTCAACTTTTGAATATATTATGATAATTCACATTTTCAGTTCACAGAGAAAACTGATCAACTGCTAGCGGCAGAGACCAGAGTAGCAGAGCTGACCAACTTAATGGATGATGTCCAGTATGACGTGGAGAAGGCCAAGTTGAGAGCCTTTAAACTTGAGCAGCTCCTAGAAGAAAGTTATACGAAGCTAAAGAACAGAGCCCTAGCAACATCAGGCGAATATGCAAACACACAGGTGAGAATTAACATACACAAGGTAGTACCATGGTGTTGATTTGATGCGTTTCATTCAGAATTAGTAGTAGTGAATTAGACAGTTTATTGCTATGTAACTGGTGACACAAAGTGTATGTGATAAGTTGTAAGTAGTGTATCAATTTCTGTTTCATAAATTTGGCTATTTGCACAAAGAACCATAACCTTGTTTGATTGCATTGTAGTCTATTTTGTGAATACTTACCAACTACTACCTCATGTCTTTTAACTTGAATACCCTTAAAAAGGAAAAAGAAATGAGGATGCACACATATATGTTGTCGTTAATTTACTAATGGGTGGTTCTGGTTTTTAAAGGGTGTTATAGTTAATGTAATAATGATCAAATCTGTTTATGCCTGTGGGTATCTCAATCATAGACTACCAAAGTCACTGTTGAATATACAATAATGTGTTGTAGATATACATGTGATTTTGGATTAGGATTAAGATTAATTGTATGCAGTTTTGCCATTCCGCTCTTTAAAAAGTTTTTTGTTAATTTTTTTTTCCCAAGGTTCAAGGCATTGTTAGTGAACTGGATGATCACAAGGATCTGGCAGATAAACGTCTGTTGGAGCTTGAGAAGCTACAAGAGCAACATCAGGAGAAGATAAAGGAATTGGAACAAGTGAAAATGGATGTAAGTCTCGAAACAGTTTTGTTAAGTCTAGAAATCAAATCCCAATGTTTACAGACATGCCAACCACTCCAATTTCGCTGTACTCTGAACTGTATATGAAAAATAAATTCGCGCTCCACGGTCTACTGATTTCGAGAAAACAAATTTCATTGGCCAAATTGATGTCAGCAGTCAGAGTTGCACTGCATGCACTCTGAACTGTATAGTGCTCCATGGTCTACTGATTTCGTAACATCAACAGTCTAGTAAAGCATGATTTCGAAAATGGAGTCCAATGAGATTGATATGGATGTAGGCCTAGGCAATGCTTGATAAACGAGTAGTAGTGTTGAGCTTCCTCCAAAAAAAAAGAAGCTAAAACTCACGCAAACATGCAAGTTATTAACGGAAAGTATCCTGTCAGTGGACCCTGTCAGTTTGAAATCAAAACTACTGTAGGCATATGTGATGCCTACGGTACGCAGTGTTGATTTTCTGTCTAGGCCTAGGGCCTAGTTTTGTACGGCGGTATTGCTGATTGTGAGTCAAAATGGTTACATTTTACAATCCGATCAAATTGGTACCATGTCTTAGGAAGACTCCACTTGTTGGCCTTGTAGGGTTGGCATGTCTGTATTTATAAGATACATAGAAATTACCTTTCCCAAAAGCTGTTAGTCTTTTTTTCATTCATTCAATTTATTGTTTTTTTTAGAGAAAATGTATTACATGAAATAAACCAAGAGTTTGACAAAGACAAATATATGTCAAAGTAATAATAAAATCATATAGGAAAAAGTTAAACGTGATGGAAAAAATAGAGCCTAGTATAGCTTCAATTAGCTCAGATCCTTGGTTACTGGGATTCATGGGTGTTTATGCACAAGTGTAATCTTCTCCAGCCCATGAATTTCATGTCGGCAATAGACCGAATTAACGATGAAAGATGATGTCATCACAATTTGGCCGAATGGGTGTAAAATTGTAAACAGAGCCTAAAAGTCCTATTCTATAACGTTGCAAGTTTTTGTATGGTCCAGGAAAACAAGCAAAAAAACAAAAGTACGCGGTTAAGATACTTTTTAAAACATTGATAGGTTAAGGAAGGTTCATAGAACTATCAAAAGTTTGATTTGATTTTCATGTAAAATTAAGTTAAATATACGTAGAGTTTTTACAGGCTAGGCCTTGGCCTCTGACATTTGTTGCACGATAACGCGACATGGCTGTATGTGATGATTGAGTGAGGCCTGACTGTAAACGTTCAGCTCCGTGCTGTCGTCGAGTCTTTTACTTGTTTAGACATCCTGTCTGCCAAAGTTATTGGTGTTAATTTAGGAACATTATTCAATTATTTTGAATAACTTAGCTCTCCTTGAAATCTGCAAGTACATGAGTTTTGTAACAAGCACATTCATCGACCAACGCCATGATTCACTGTGAGTGAATACACGGCTGCCGTCGTCGTGCTGTAACACAGGCAGACGCGACCAATGTACGTTTCATTCCCAAAATAGTAAGATTTATTCTCGTTATATTTCACATTTGGCGTGCACAATCGTAGAGAAAAGATGATGTTACATTCATAAACATGTAACAATGGTTTCTGTTAATTTAAATCACACTCAACTTTACACACAAAGTGTGTATGAGGCGTTTAGTAAAGGCTATTTTCTTAAATTACTGTGTAAATCGCCTATCTTCGTGCGTTTGTTTTGGTTCGAATACCCACTATAGCTGAACAGTGTTGATCGCTAATTTGGTCTATTGGCAACCATATTGCCGGGCCTGAATTGCCACAGGACGGCAATAGATTGCTTTGCTTCAAATACTGCTTGGAAATTCAAAACTTTGAAACAGGCTATAGCAGAAACTAAATTTAACGTACGTCGTCAAACCAAGGAAATTGGTTGTTCGTAAAACAGATTTGTTTGAACAATAATTATTTTTAATAGGCATACCGTACGTATGATGTGTGCTTGTCTTTCTCTCTTAGCTAGGCCTAGTCGTTTTGTAGGCTAGGTAGGAAGAAGTGACGCTAGCCAGCCAAGGCCTAAAACACATCGCCCAATGGAAGCCATGTGAACTATTTTTTCCCAAATTTCATGGGCTACTTCTCTAATCTCTTTTGAAGCATTCCAGTCATGCTGTAAGGATGTTTCTTACAAGACTGCACTATTTGTTGCAACTTTTTAACTTAAAGTATTAAAACCGAAAAAAGACAACTTTATTAACCAATGAAAATTTTCAGTAGTTTTCTGAAAGTTTGAATGTTAATTAGTCATACATACATATCATACTGAATGGTCATAAATTTATTAAATTGAAATTTTTCATTAGTTTTCTGAAGGTTTGTTAATTAGTCATATATAAATCATACTTAAATTCTGAATGGTCATTAATTTAGCAAATTGATTTCTTTTGTTTCCTTTCATTTAGCTTCAGCATATTCCTGAATCCATTCTCTTGGATACTGCCCCTTACAAGTGTCTTCAGTCGCAGTTCACAGTGCTCTACAAAGAAGCACAAGACATGAGAACTCAATTGGAAGAATCAAGAAATCTTCTGGCAACCACTAAGAATGCTCACTTTAGACAAATTGAACAAATGGAGGTGAGTTGGAGTCCCTGCACACATACAAATATGAACTTTGATCAACAGGCCGGTCAGTCAGTCGATCAATTTATTATTTTATCAACCTCAGTAGGGTTTTAGCATTCATTTAAATCCTAGAGTACTGGGTCAAAAGTTTGTGAGCCACCAAGATTTTCCCTTGAAATTCAGAACTCCACTTCCTAAGCCTTATAGACTTGGTATAGCAGCGTTACCATTCTGTAATTGGGTGAATGTGCTTGCTGTTGAATTGAATGTGAGGGCGATAAAAACAAATAATTATTATAATTATTAAAAAGTCAGATCATTATTTTAATTATCTATTGCTTATCTACTGGAAAGTTGTTGCTGTGGCTCTGATTTTGGAACCCTTGCTGTGAAAAACACCTTTTTTCTAAATGTTTGTTTCTCTCAGGAGTATAAATAGGCAACAGCATATTCTGCGAAATTAAACAGACTTGTGGTGTGGGAGGAGTGGCAGATCCCCACATATTTGCGTATTCTGGCCCAAACCTGGTCTTATAACTTTGATCTAGATAACCCATTGCTTATCGTACACGTGTATGTGAATAAATGGTTGTTTATTTGCTTCTTAATATTTAGAGTGATGAATTGACATGCCAGAAGAAACTAAGGTTAGAAGTGATCCAGTTGGAAGACACCTTGGCCCAGGTGCGCAAAGAGTATGAAATGCTGAGGATAGAATTTGAGCAAAATCTGGCAGCCAATGAGCAAGCTGGTAAGATATGACTTAGTATCCAATAGCAACACCTGCCCAGTGATGAGTGAATAAATGATATTTATTGGATGTTTTGAATTTATATTTGTTGACATATTATCTGAAGAAGAGAAGGCTTATGTAATTATAAACATTTGTAACATAGTCACATCATCATAATCTTATGTACAATTGACTAACTTACCTCGCCTTAATTTCCAAGGTCCAATCAACAGAGAACTTCGACATCTAGTCTCCAGTTTTCAGAACCACAACCAACAGCTGAAAGGCGAGATCAACAGATACAAGCGCAAACTACGAGAGGCTCACCTGGAAATTAACAAGGTAAATTTTAAAAGTTTAGTAAAAAAAATGCATTGTTACAAGTGTAGTAGCTGTGCCTTATTACAACATGTATTTATTTGGATTTTTTATATACCACGAACTTTGCAACTCAACAAAGTAAATATCAGGGAGGCTACATTACAACTAATATTATTACTATTCCTGTGTTGCATCTTATCAAAGTTAAAGCGATTACCTTTTCATGTTGTAAACTTTTTATCTTTTATCCATGGGTCTGTGTTCCTTGCTTTTTTTCCTCCATGGTATTCTGATTTCTGAAAAATGATAGAGAATATATAATTACATATTAGTGATGGTATAACTTTAACATTATTTGTTTGCATTTTGTATGTTGTCTGATTGTGGAAACCATTTCATTACAGCTAAAACATGATTTAGGAAACTACAAGGTAAGATTACGGGAGTATAGAAAGCAGGCCTTATGGTTTTAGAAATAGTAGTTCTTAATCAATGGCATTGTTTTGTATCTTATACGTTGTTTTATCAAATGTGTATTCTTTTGGGGTGCTCTAATATAATACAATACACAAAGAGTAGCCTCCATAGTCTAGTGTATTGTTTCTATTTATATATGTGATGATGGTTTAATTAAATCTGAAAACTTTCTTTTGCAAACAACTTTCTTTTTACACAGCCTTAATTTTTACTAAAGATATACTGTCTGCATATTACTGACCAATAATAAATTAGACTATTGAATTTTGCTTTTTGAAGGATCACATGTCATCAGTATCGTAAAACCTTAAATGAAAGCCCTGGCCTTCTGTTTTTTTAGCACTCTTGGATTGGCATCTTTTCGAGATGGGCCTGTGTTTGAGATGTGCTTCTTTTTGAGACTACTTTTGCTAACTAAAGAAGAGGGCTTCTTTTTAAAATGAATGCTGTGAATTTTTTAATTGCTACTATACTACATTTTTCAACTATGAAATTCAAAATTCTGTACATTGAAATAGTATTGATACTGACATGTTATCATATCATAAACGATAACATCAGTATGAATGTAAGAACTACAGTAAAGCAGAAAAAGCCCATATTATCTTGATTAGGTTAGGCTTCTTTTCAAGATTTCTTTTGCAAACTGAAGAGTGGGGCTTCTTTTCGAGGTGGGCTGTTTTTGAGATTAAGCACATGGGGCTGATGTCACCACTGATAAAAACAAAAAACAGATGGTTTTTTTCCTGTTATCAAACTTACGTAGACTAGAAACATCACTGCTTATTTGTGTAATGCTTGCAATCCTTTAAATTAAGAAATTCAATGCTCTAATTATTAAATAATGGTCAGGTATGTATCAGTCAGCCTTGACTACTACTTTGAAAAGCATTCTGGTGCTGAAAACTTGCGATATAAATTTTTAAAATCCATGTCGGTTCAGTCCTATACCGCTTTTTACTTCCTGTCATGATTATGACCAGCTCATTGCTCCGTAGCAACAGTATTTCTTTATATTATTATTTTTTGATTGTTAAGTTAATATAATTTCTGTTGCAGCATTGATATTTTATTCTTAAAAAGCGGGTTACTTCTGTTTATTATGTCGTTTAAGGCATTGTAATCCTTTTATTGTATATTCTAACTGTACGGTGATTGTTTTCTAGCCTTTTTTTTTCATTTTTTCTTTGCTTGCTTTTTTTGACTGAACTAGTTCTCTAACTTATTATTATATATTCATTAAGATATGTTTTTTTCTTATGTTAATATTAAGAGCATTATTAGATAAACTACGATTTGTTCTGCAGAAACTAACATAAGTAGCTATACTAGGTTGTAGAATATGGTCTATACTTCATTACCCATAATCATTAAAAGATTGATATCAATTACTATATAAAATAATCATAGTGTGTTGCACATGTTCCATGTATTATAAAGAATAGTGTGTGTCAGAGACAATAAAGAAAGGGTTGACATATTTCGGAACATTTATTTTAATGAATACTTTATCCTGAGGACCTCATCAGTGTAACTGATTAACATTGCATAGAGCTAAGTACTTATACAATAAAAGTGATAAAAACAGTTATTTTGATCAATGTGTATATAGTTAGAACAGTATTAAATGAGTGAGCTTTGAATGATTCAACTTAATGTCTGTGAGGACAAACACATTCTGATGCTAGCTCTAATTCTTAAACAGACGGGCCCTTTTATGGAATAAAAAAAGGCTTCACACACTCTGTATATAAAAAAAGCCAAATTCATTGCAGCAGATTTACAGAATTTTAACTTCTTGTGAAAAAGTATACCATGTGTACAGAAGCTTGTATCTCAATAAGTATTCACAAAGTTGAAACAATAGTTTCAAAGGAAGGAAATAACTTTACTTTTATTTCACATACTTTTGTATAATGAATAGCCAATTCCCTTGGTAAATTGATGGCAGTGGTTAAGGGTAGACTTCAGTGTAGTTTGGAAAACATAGTTGAGGTTTCTAGTAATGTATATTTATATAATATATTGTATTCTATAGTAAAGCAACTGTATAATAATGTATTATCTATTAATTGTGTTCAAATGCACCACCTCGAAACTAAACTTCTATAAATAAGTTTCTTGCTATTCTTTTTCTTATTGTTATTATTGTGTTGTTAATTGTTATTTAACAAGTATAATTTTATTATTGCTGTTTATATTATGCTGTTATTATTTCCGATATATGTATGAATGAATATTGTACTGTAATTACATTGATTATGATGATAATTTACAATGATAATTTACCATGATAATAATTTACGACGAAGATGATGATGACGACGACAAAGATGAAAATGACAAATGAGGATGATGTGGATGTTGGGGTTGAAGAATAGCATAAAGATGAACGTGATTACTATTGTTATATTTTATTTAACTCTTAAATAAAAACATTTGTTTAAGGTCATTCATTCAACTCCATTTAATGCTAAATTAGTATATTACATACTATATTCATTGTAGTTTACAACATTTTTATTACTTTAATTGCCATTACTCATATATTGCCATTACCCATATCTATGATATGTTTGTATTATCATACATTAGCAAAATAATAATTATAATAAAAATTATGGTACTGTAGTATTTAGGTACATACTATCAATTAAACAAATTCATTTTAATTGGCACACTTGGGGGATGGATCCCCAGAACTAATACAGCGGCAAAACTGATAGAGTTTTCTTTGTAAAGCATATGCAATCAACTATGATCTGATTAATTTTGTGATATTATTATTATTATTATTATTTTGCGAATATTTTTATCTGAACTATAATTTCACACCCTCTAAAGCAAGTAGGAATTTTGTTGCTTTGTTTGATTGCATTTTATTCTGACTGTCTGATTAAACATAAATGCATTATATCACATACTGTTGTTTAAGCCTACAGTGCCTGGGTATAAGCCTATCCTAACTTTTGAGTAATTTTCATTCAGAATGCTCCACTCTTAACTTCAGAGATATGGAAGCAATTTGAAATAAATTGCATTTAAATTTACCATCAAAACAATAGGTAGCCTTGTCCTGGGCTACATTGACCTTAGCCTGGACTATCTGGACCCACACTAAACCCCAAAATAGAAAATCTAGTCTAGCTTAGGCCTGCAGGCTCATCTTTGATTGCATTTTCTGTTCCTTGGGTAAAAGCCCATTCCTAACTCCATTCAATTTATATTGTAAGATATATGGTGCACTTTACAGCTACAGTATATTAATAGATGTGATCACAACAATAAGTAAAATGAATTTTTAATCTGCTTCTTTTCAGTTAAGGCATGAAGCAAGTCGCAGAGATAGCATGCCACATGGCCACAGTAGTAGCAGCTCAGCCAGTACTGGTTCTGAAAAGGGGGAGGGCAGCCAAGAGAAGGAACAGCTTAAAAAGGAAGAGCATCTGGAAGAGAAAAAAGAAAAAGAAAAAGAGAAAGATCGCGAGAAAATGAAAGAAGTTGAGAAAAGGGATTGCAAAACAGACTCTGATACTATCAAGGATTTGAAGGCTCAACTAAAGTAGGTTACAGCAATGTGTATGGATAGGGAATAGTAGTAGTAAAACATTATTTATTCACAAATCTACAAATACATGCTGTTTTTTATCATGACAAAAATTACACACAGAAAATTAAACAATATACTATAGATACATACAAAGATTGCAAATAACCAAAAAAAAGAAAAAAACAAACAAAAACATGAAAACAAGAGGTCTACAATTCAATCAAATATAAATAATTAATCGATAACTAACATTCTGCTACTTTTGTGCATAAACAAACAGTGTCCCTTGATACGCAGCTTGCTATAGGAGGGTACCCGCTGCCATCTGACCAACTTATTTGGTCTCCACACAATTGATAGTGCAAATGCTTCTAATCAGTACAAAGTTGCAGCGGGTGCACTTTTATTTTAGTAAGGCGTTCACGTTATGAACTTTAACTATGTAGCAGTGGGAACACCTTTCTTGGCATAACTGCAGGCATGGTGCACTTCTCTTAGCTATCTATACTCTTTGGTTACAATCAAATAGAATACAGTCTTTGTGGTGATAACAATGAACAGTTATTCCCTCTATTAAGTTCAATATGATATTGATTATATGGATGTTCCCAATTGGTTGAGCCATCTCATTCTTTTCAGTTTGCACCAAAATTACCTTGATTATGTGCTATGAATATTTATATTTTTTGTGTCTAGGAAATCGCAAGAAAACCAGAAGGAGATGAAGTTACTCCTAGACATGTACAAAGGTGCTCCCAAAGAACAGCGCGAGAAAGCAATGGTAAATTTTACATTATATGATGTAAATGGCCAAAACAAATTCAAGCAACAAACTCTGTAGAGATGGTAATTTGTTGCAAGTTAACCAACAGAGGTTGCGATGTTTTATTCATATTGTTTGTGTCTATATGTGTGGCAGGGTTCACATTGTATTTAAGTGTACAGTATTCAGTTAGACTTCTTCACTATAAACTATACATTGATGAGAAAGACTAACAAATAATAAAAAATATATATAAGTAACAACAGACACTTTTGGACTATGAATTTATTAAATGGTTTGACTTTTCAAATTAGACTTTGCACTATCCAGATTAAAGAACAAAAGATATTACTATATCATACAAAAATGCTAAATACTGATAGACATAATTGATTGTTTTCAGCTGCTAGCAGCTGAAAAAAGAGCCAAGGCAGAGCTAGAAGAGTTGCGAGCAAGGGTCAAGCAACTGGAGGACAGAGACCAGAAAGACACAAGACATCTGTCAAACGAAGATGCCATGCGGAAGATCCGTAGTATGGATGAACTGGTGCATCAACTTCAGAGGAAACTAGCTGACAGGAAGCAGGTAACTTGAATATTTTAGGCATACTGTTATTTTTTATTCTAGATATTTTATTTTTTTATATTTATTACTATTGTTTTGGTGTTCGCAGGAGGAAGAGGCATTATTGTCTGAGATGGATGTCACAGGTCAAGCATTTGAAGATATGCAGGAGCAGAATACCAGACTCCTGCAGCAGCTACGGGAGAAAGATGATGCTAACTTCAAGTTAATGTCAGAGGTATGTACAAACAATTTAATTGGTTTGATTAAATTTAATGTATTGCTTGAATGATGAATTGATAGAATTATGGGTTAGATTGATTGATTGATTTAATTGATTGACTGACACAACAATGTACCTTGATAGTCCCATCCAAAAACAACATTTGATTTTTGACGATTATTAAACATATATACCATGTATAGTTCACACTCTTCTAATGTGCTTCATCGATCAATCGATCCACTTATCCATCCATATATCTATCCATTTATCTATCCATCCATCTACATGTCCAGCAGGGGTTTAGCCAGAAAAACGAAATAGGCTGTCCAAAATGAAAACTAGTGGCGTGGCACTGAGCCGATGGGCTGGCCACGCCCATCTTTGGGAATCCACACCGAATATTGGTACGAAAACAACGTCCATTCAATCAATAAATGTTGTTTTTATCAAACTTAAATATGATTTAGCTTTAGTATAATGTAACATTCGATAGATTTGAGGAATATAAAGAATTTACTAAAGGTAGACGGCCCAATTAGGCTAGGCCAAACTGATTAGTCCAAGCCGTACAAGCCATCACGGTAAAAGTGGGCGTCCTAATTAGTTGATAGTTGTAGGTCGTCCAAAAGACGGCCGGACGCTTTGCTGGCTAAGCCTATGATGTCTAATGTACTATTTTCTAAAAGGTGAGCCTCTACAGCATTATTAAATCAACTGAGGATTAAACTTACCAACTGTACTGACTATTCAGAAGGAATACATGTGTGTCCCATTTGTGTACACTGATGTTTTGTGGGACATTTTCAATACTATTCAAGGGGTGGAGCTTAGCAGGAAAATCCATTAGGTGGTCTTTATAGAATTTAAATTGTTTATATTTATACAGATTTGTTTACCTAAAATATTTTTTAAAAATTTAAATCATAATCTTTATATTACATAAGGCCAAATAAAGTAAATAGTTTTTTTGCCCTTCTTTTTTTAATAATGATAAATAGGGCAGGTGGAAAAGTTTAAAAAAAAAATTTATTTAAAAAAATTTATAATCATGATTATCATAATCATAATCTTTATATTACAGAGAATTAAATCAAATCAGATTCATAAGCTTCTACGGGAAGAGAAAGACGTTCTCGCTGACCAGGTGAACACGCTGCAGTCACAGGTGGATGCCCAGAACCAGGTGGTCAGAAAGCTGGAGGAAAAGGAAAGAATCTTACAGACGACACTTGGTAGTATCGAGAAGGAGCTTACATTAAGGCAAAATGCATCAGAATTAAATAGGAAAAAGGTAATTGCTACTTTAATTCATTTGAATCTTAACAAATAGTAACTGAACAAGAATATCGCATTCAAAAAGCAATAACTATTTTACCTGTTTTTTTTTTGTTTTGTTTTTTTTTGTCTTAAGAATATGATTGATGGAAAGCATCTAAAAGATGACAAAAAAAAAAAGCTATTATGAGAGAAATGTATAAATGAAAAAATTTCATTTTACACCTATGATCATAATCACCTTTAATTTTGTGTCGCTTGTGTCTTGTAATGATGGATAAATATACGACAGTTGTCAGCGTCAAAGATACTAGAAACACAAGGTAGAGTTCTCCGCACAAAAAAAGCGTTCCACCGAAATGCATGGTGGGAATACAAACAATGGGACGTCCCTTACGGCTGGATCTAAAAAAACTTCAACCAAACTTTTGTTACCAAGTTTATTATGAATTCTCAATTAAAAAATTGTGCACAATTGTACAATTAATACAATTGTACCCATACAGTGACAACGGTGAATACATAATTCCTTGGGAAATCGTTGCTATTATCCAAATAAAACACAAAATTAAGCCTATGGATCAGTATAGAAAACAACAATATAGCGCAAAATCGTATGGCCGGACACACTTTAGTGATAAATTTTTCCTCCATTAGTGGAAAAAGAAGGGCGCCGTGTGCGTCTGGATATACTTAGCAAACAGAAAGGGCGCCCTGTACGTTGAGCATGAAGTATAGAAAACTTGCATGGTTAAAAGGAAGGGCGCCGCCTACATTGGGCACGATTTTCGCCTCATTTTTACTATGCGAGTGTTCTATCTTGTGTTTGTAGTATCTTTGGTCAGCATGAATAAAGCTAAATCCCGTGTACAGGATCAAATATGGGGCATCGGTGACCAAAACATGAAAATTGACTTTGCAATAACATTATAAGCTTTGAAATGATTTACTGAAATCGACTTACTGTTGCCAAAGTTATGAGTAAAAGTTTTCTTCTGTACTAAAATATACAATACTGCCACATTCTTATCACTCAGTTTAACATTTAGTGACAATATGCTGATTTCGGGACAGCAAGCCTCATATGTGTTTTTCAATAAATATATTTTATGTTCTGTAACAAACCAATGCCTACCACTGATTTTATCTCATGTTATACTCATTTGGACATATGTCTAGCCCATCATAATTATATAATTTAAAAAATCATTTTCATTAATATTGTTTACCCAATGATGTTTACTAACAATGTGTGGGTTATTTGAAAGGCAATGGAAAACTCGCAGTCGACTGCAGATCTAAAACTCCAGTATGAAAAATTGTCGAAGCAGGTTATTGACCTGCAGAAACTGGTCAAGGAAAACAGCAGTGCAGTTGAGCAGGAAAACCACAAGTTCAGGAGATCACAGGTTGGTGATTTGGTTTACTAATTAGAACAACATATCAATCCAGATTAATTATTAAACTCTTTATTTCAGAAACAATGTTATAATATCAAAAAAATATGAAATGATTAGCTCTTATGTAACAATATGAGCAAAATGTTGCTCATCTTAGGTGAATAATAAAGGTTTTTTTACATAAAAAGGTGTATTGTGTACATGATTTAACAAATAATATATATAATATAATAGTAAAAATGCATAATGCAAAAAAGCCTCTATGCACTTAGTGATTGAGCTCTTTGAGTTTGACATTTTGAAAAAAGGTGTTGTTGTCCTATGAAACTAAAACCTACTCCATAAACTAAAGCATGGTTGACCATTGGCTCCGAGGAGTTCATCCGCCCGTATATATAAAGTGATGCTTTTGCTTGATGTATGTGTAAGTCAATCCTCGTCGAGGCACGGGGCTCATGTGGGCTGGAGTTTATCCCCAGTTTCAAGTAGCATGAAGCAGACAAGGGTGTGATGCTCCCCCTGGGTGTCATGCTGGTCCTCTGCAGTTTACTCCCAGCAATTTGCTGGTACCCATTGATACAGCTGAGTAGACTAAAGCAATGTAGATAAAGTGCCTTGCTCAAAGACAAGCAAATGCACAGTGAAAGGTTGAAACTCTGATCTCGAGGTTGGCAAAACCGCATCCACTGTATATGTTAAACTCCTTACATTAAACTCATAATTACCATTGTGGATCTACAAAAAAGCTAGAGAGTAAAGCAATATAAACAAACATACTGTTGAAATATATATAAATAAAAGTAATGTATAAGTACTTATATTAAATAAATCTAGAGAACAAACTAAAAATGGAGTTGTGTTAAGGTGTGAGAAATAAGCTACAATCTTATTCAATTTTGTAATCAGTTTATATATCTGGAATTTATTTTTTCAGGAGGAAATAGTTAGTTTGAAACGCAAGGTGGAGAGGTATAAACGAATTGAGTTAACAAGCAGCGCTGATGAAGTTTTAATGGAAGAAATTAGAACATATAAGGTAAGGCCACTCAGATTGTATGATATTAGTCAAAATGTTTACCCTTGATATTTATGTGTAATGCATAAATAAAACATTTTAATTTTGAAATAGGATTTAATGTATTATTAAGTGTTATGAAGATATAAGAAAGGCAACAAAGATAAAGATGTATCTTAAAAACTGTCTATAACAAAGTGGGAGTGGGCAGGCCATGTAGCTCGCATGGACCATAACAGGTGGGCCAAAAAGTTAACAGTATGGACGCAATACGGACACAAAAGAAAAAGAGGAAGACCTAACAAGAGATGGAGTGATCTTTTCCAGAAGGAGCTTGGTGTGAACTGGGCAAATCTGGCAAAGAACAGATCAGAATAGAGCCTGACAGACTGATACTGATGATGATGATGAATAGTGTAATATGTAATGACATTATAGTGTAATACAGTATTACTAATTTTTTATTCTGTTATGTTAGTTTGCATTTGTATAGCGCATTTCTTTTCAGTCACAAAGAGCTTATTTTTTATCCCTGATTATTGTCCAAATGTTTAAGTATTCCTTCTATAACAGTGCAGGAGCAGGAAACCAGGTACCCATTCATACTCCTGAGTATGATAAATTTAACAGATTATCAAACTTCGGCCTAATAGAGATTAATTCTATTTTCTAATTATATATACCGTAAAACTTTGAATTGAAGCTCTGGGCTTCTATTTTTTGCAAAGTAAAGTGGAGGGGCTTCTTTTCAAAATGAATGCTGAAAATTTTGGGAAATGTACTATAAAACAATAAATTCAGGGCCACTGTAACATCAATCTGCATCTTGGAGTGTATTAACCAGCATTAAATCACCGAAACTACTGTATAAACCAAGCATGTTTTTAATTTATTTTGTTTCTCTGATATTCATGTACAGAGTATGTACTGTACTATCTCGAAAAGAAGCCTATGCTATCTTGAAAAGAAGCCCATGGGCTTCTTTTCGAGGCTAATTTTGCAAACTGAAGAGGTGAGCTTCAATTCGAGATAGGCTTCTCCTCGAGATTAAGTCCAGTGGGTATTGTATTAAATAATTATGTTAATTTGTGGTGTGTAGTTGAGGTCAGTGATTCATTCATTATTTAGTTTACTATTTAACATATCTTTCCAATCCAAACTGGCATGTAATGATTACTGTTTGAATGGTAAATTGTTATTTGAATGGTGAACATTAGCAATATAAAATTTTTTTATTAATATGTCTCTTTCAGGATCTGTTAACATGCCCATGTTGTAAGAAAGGTCGAAAGAACGTCATCCTATCCAAATGTTACCACGTGTTTTGTTTTGATTGCATTAAGACGCGCTATGAAACTCGTCAACGAAAATGCCCCAAGTGCAATGCTGGATTCGGTGCCAACGACTACCACAGGATATGGTTAGACAGCTAGAGAGGGCGGTTTAACACTGGTTGTTTTTTGTTGATATAAATTGTAATTCAACTCTAAAGATGTGTCAGACACTAGTCTTTTTTTTTTTTAAATCTTATTTATTTGATAATTACTGAAGAATATAGTCTTCAGTAAAATGTGAGAAATAGATTCAACATGAAAATTTGTAAGTTGTGCCATTTATTTAACTGGCATATGAAACAATTGATATGAAAGTCTGGCTTGAACATTCATCATACAAAATACGAGGTTTTTTTTAGAGGTGAAAGAAGGTATGAATATACAGGCCTCACCTCCAATTAAAGACCACTTTTTTTTGTAATTAAACAAAAAGATGAAAAAATTGTTCATCAAGGGCTGCTGAAATATTCTTTAATTAAAAGTGTTTTTTAATTATAGGGAGACCACTAGCCACAAACTAATAAAATGATTTAAGATACAGTATGCTGTTTGTATCCTGGAAAAATACTTTGTATATTCAAGTCAGTTATTAGCTTATAATACAAAATGAGAAAAAAAATACCCTGCCAATTAACGGATACATAATAGTGCATATGTCCAATCCTCCTGATTTGATCAGGAGTTTCCTGAATTTCCATGCAATCACCGGGTCTCCCGAATTTTGTTAAATTCCGTGTTTTAGAAAATAAGCCCAAAATACCAATAACAGCTAATTAAGCAATCTGTTTCTGTGTCAATTTTGTCTATCGTGCGCTTACTTTATCAACGATGTCGGCGTACAAAAGCTTTCCTAGTATTACATGGTACTGTTACTATATATTTTTACATATAGACCATTATATTGGCTGAAAATAAATTTTTAAGGATTTTGAAAGTCCAAATTTCTAATTATTTTACATGATAATGAATCGGCCTGAAAGCTGTCTATCAGGCATGTATTCAAATTGAAAAAGGTCCACAGTTGAAAATGTACTGAATACAGTATAAAATTTGTTTTCTGTAATACAAAAGTTGCTATCCAACAGGCTCTTGACCCCATCACATGTTCTCAGCAACTCCAGTTACTCCATTTTGAACACCCATGCACACCACCATTGATAATCCTGTCTACGGCTCTGGTTGTCTTCTATGTCTGGAAACCACCGTCACAATAATACAGGTACTGTGCATACATAATTCCTACCTTGTTTGGCCATAAGTTAATCTACTATACATTGAATTATTTAAAATTTTTGGATGGCCGAGGGTGTAAAGAACTAAATATATCTGCTTTTTTTGCAATTTATAGCCTGTGTTTGTGGGGCTGTTAGCAAGATATGATCAGGAAATCATGTAATCGACAATACTGTATATCAAAATGAGATTCTTGATACATAATTGGTTCAAGATGTGAATTTTTTGTTTTTGTGATGTCTTATAGTGTGTATACCTCCTTTATCTCTAATATAATAGTTGAGATGTAAAACAAGATCTCGGACAAGGTTCACGTTTCTTTTGGAGCACATCATAGCTATCCTTACTGCCATTGTCATTAAAGAAATCAAAGTCAGAGAATACTCTTCTTGCCTTTATTTTACCTCATGTAGACTATTTACAGTGTATTGTTTTTCAATCTGTTCTCTTACTACCACTTCCATCTAGAAGCAAACAACCTTGGTACTGTCTTTATTGAACATTATACATCTTATATATAGGGCAAAATATCAAAAATATAAACCAATAAATTACAACATACACTTTGAGCTTATAAATCTAATTGAAAATTAGATCACCAAACAAATATTGCTTTACCCCGATTTACTATTTAAAAAGCAATTAGTAGAGCTGCGCGTACACTACCGGAATATGATTATACAAAGGTTAGATTTAATGTTTGAAAGGCCCGAAGGAAAGTTTTGAATGCATTAAATCGACCCCAAGTATTCAAAAATTTCTTCGGGTTCTATCAACCTTGTTTTATGAAAGTAATTTTTCAATTACCAATTGTCAACAAACGACGATTGGGCGAGTGCCCTCTCTTTCTGCAGACGCGCGTCGTACTCCTAGTGTGAAAATGCGGTGCACGATATGTACAAGTTGAATTGGTCTTTTGCATATGAACCTAAAGATCAAGCCTAGTGTGCAATACTGTATAGGAGCTGCAGTGATGACATCATGATTGACTAATTTATATACTGAATATAGAAACAGTATAATAATGTAGTTCATCCTAAGGCAAAGGCTATTTTCAAGACTATAACCTACAGTATACCCAATGCCGTAGCTAGCTATTGGGACAGTCCCACAAATTTTTTCTATTTTGGGTCCACAAATAATGGGTCCACATTTTCAAAAATGGGTCTAAGTTATGCTGTTTTAGCGCAAAATGGGTCAACTTTTAAGAAAATGGGTCCACTTTTAATAAAACGGGTCCACATTATTTGAATTTACGCGTAAAGTGGGTCCACACTGATATTGTCCCACACTATCTGAAAATCCTGGCTACGGCATTGAGTATACCTAATTAAACACTGAATATGCATACAGTACTAATTTTCCAATTTATTTATTTAGTCTGGCATGCAAGTTGAAAATTCAAGACACATATGTACATAAGCTTAAAGCTATTTAAATGCAATAGCATGTTACGAAATTAGAGCATTGCAAACTTCAACCAATTCAAGAAGTTCATATTGAAAACTGAGCGAGAAAGAATCAAGATGGTCAAACAAAATAATGCATGCTTCATCTGCTTAGATTGAACTCGAAGACATGTCAAGATGTCCTGTTTTAGAATGAGAAACATGAAGAAAACTTCAATGAAGCGTCACTACATCCAGATTCACAGAGTAGTGGTGCTGCTGGAGCAGCTTTCGTAGTTGGTGCTAAAGTCCCTTCTTTAAAGGTGGAAAATGTGCTGTTTGAAAGCACAAGCACATCAAAGCCAGCTTTTTTAGACAACTGAAAATAATATACCTAGCCCCAGCCATCATGAAAGTCATGTACGTATGTTATTTCTTGGTTGTACCAAGTGGAATCCTCTATATTTTTGTTGTTTATTGCTAGTGTATTTCCATTAGAGCTATATTATTGGGTGATGTTTTGCATAATGCAATCATGATTTTCCCTGTTTTTCTCCTTGCCAGGAAAGGTGAAGTTATATCCTTATCGACAGCTTAATCAATGATATTTCATTGATTTACTAAAGGATTTCAAAGAAGCGAAAATAATTGCTTGTATTCATTCCCAAGTTTTTAAAGACACTGTTACTGTAGCTACAAGAAATTTTACTAATTGAAGGTTGAAATTTTTAATTCCTTACTGTTGAATAAATGAACATTAACCTGAAAGAATGATGATGAACAAAAGATATGCTAAAGTATTCTCATTTTTTAATGCATCTAAATGTCAGATTTATCCTGGGTAATTTGACAGCTCTCATTTTAGGCAGCGAGTGGTACCAATACTTGTTTGTGGGGTAGTTCATCATCAGTAAAGATCCATGTTTCAGATCAACACTCACTGGATTAATGTTCCTCTTGGCATTCTTCCCTCGGGAATCACCATGGCGAAATTTAAACAATCTGGTCTGACCCAATGAGATAGATGCAATTGGACTTAATTTGTCCAAATCTTTCTCGTCATCTCTATGTTCGCCAATGTAATCCTCACCATCTGCATACCTAGAAGAGAATAATCATTGATAAAAAGTATGAAATCTATGAGAAAAACAAAATGTTGGGCCCGTTGTTGAGGTACCTACCGGTTAATTTTAAACCTCTAGGTTCGCAAACTTATAAACGCCATGATTTTACTACTTCACCCCCTCCTTAAGCTTGTAAAATGTTTGTGTATTACTGTAAATTGTCGTCATCTCCAACAACAGTTAGACAGGCAGATTAAAAAAAGGAAAGCTTTTTATCTACCATTCTGAACTGTTACAGGCTCTGAATGTTGGAATGTGATCAACTTAATCACCATGAAAAGATATAAAAGATTATAGAAGGCTGATAATTTCTTACCTGTTTACCAAGACGAAGCTGAAATAAGCACCAGTGAGAACCTTTAAACGGTCTCTCAGATCTTCCAAAAATGGTGGCCATGGCCTTGCTGGTACCTTGTTACCTGAAAAAGTGTATGTTAGGCCAGCATCTCCATAGGCTACCTAAACGAGCAGAAAACAACAGATAAGGATGATGTTTTATAAACCATACCTTCAAGATCATAGCCTACAGCTCCACACCAGCTTAAGACTGGAGATGGATGTACCTCATAGTTTTCAGTATGGTCATGTTAAAGCCAACAGACAGCCAGCGTCATACAACACAGTCCAACGTGATTGGTTGTCACTTCGGGTCTGTGCAAGTGCAAATGCAATAGTTCTGCGTCATAGAATATTAAATAAGTTTTATCTTCTCATGACAACCTAAAGAATGTCCGAGTTGGCCCCTATATCTTTGTTGCAAGTCACGTTTGTATTAAAAGGCCTATACAGTACCTGTTTCCTGGGAATATTAAACCACTTTCCAAACACCCTGACCTTTGCAAGGTCACCAGTGAAGTATTCAAGCTCTTTCTCGCACTTTTGGTACAAATTGTCTGCTGATTTCCTATCCAGAAGTTGAATGTAATCGCAGTCTAAATTTTCACCTGATATCTTCTTCACAGTTTTTCCTAAATAAAGTTTACTAAAAGGTTGCTCTTCTACTGCAGACCTCTTGGAAACATCAGGTGCAGATGGCCCAGGATGTGGCATCTTTCTCTTTTTATCTTTATTTTCTCTAACTTTAGATGATGTTGAAATTTGTGAAAATATTTTTTCAATTTTCTGAATGTCAGACAATTTCATATCAGGCAGTGGTGTATTTACCTTTTTCTCACATTTACCTTCAATTTCTAAATCTTTAGCTACCACTGCTGATTTTGCTGGGCTTATATTCTTACTTTCCGTTCTTTGTTTCTTGGCTTTTATTACCTCACATCTATCCAGAGTTCTCTTCAGAGATTCAGGTCTTTTGCATAAAGTGTTATCAAATTTGTATATCCGTGCAGGTGAAACTCGAGATCTCATGTGTGAGCCCACAACTTTTGAGAATGCATTCATTTCCATACCTGCAGTTACAAAAAAAGATACTTTAACACAATCACTGTTACTTCCAAATTAGAGTTAGTACAGTACTTCCTACTGCTGCTACAACAACTAGTAGGCCTACTACTGTAATTGACTAATTCCACCTCAAATCAACCAAATTTTAGGATACCCCATAGATCCCTTTCAATGTTTACATTGGCCTGGCTGAAACGCTGGTGAAAGACTCGCCAAGTATAGGCCCAATGCATGGGAAATCAGTATACAGGTTATCTTTATTTTTGTTGTGCCAAAAATATGAAAGCTACATGAAAGAAATTCACATATGGCATAGTTAAATAGTTATATATATTATGAATTAATTCAACATAAAAAAAAAAAAATCTAAGAAATTATATTATCTATATTCTATGTTTATTCTACACATTTTAAAAGTCATTTTCTTCTTATTTCTTCAGATATTGCCAAGTACAACGAGCTAGGCCAAGAAACAATAATACTCATTTATGATTTAAATGAAATATTTACAATACAGTTGGTGAAATTCAGTTACAATTACAATGATAATCATTTACTTATTTTTTCTTTTTTTGTTTTACAGTTACAAAACCCAAAATTCAGAATGAAAAGTGCACAATTTTAATTGATATAAGTAATTGTTAGCTCTCACCAGGTGGTTGGATTTACAAGACCCTGTAATGTATGGGCTCCACCCACCAGACTGGAAGCAAGTAGCATCCGCTCTGTCATTCAGAATACGCCTTTTACACGAATCGGTAGATGAAAAACAACCCTTTTAAGAACATTTTCCATAAAAAATCATTAGCATACGACCCTCCATTGTGGTGTTATGAATTTTTAAATAACTTGTTTATAAGATCAGATTATTCTATAACCAGAGGCAATGCATATAAGTTGTATAAACAGAAATTTAAACTTAATAATGTTAGGAAAAAGGCATTCGTTGTTCAAGTTACTGACGATTGGAACTCCCTTCCTAGTAATGTGGCAAATAAATCAGAGTTCAGTAAATCTTTTTAAAGCGGGCTTAGAGAAAGTCTGGTCTGGCCACCACCTTAAATTTTGCCCGTAGAGGATTCGATAATGATTGAGGGACAAATGAGCTTTGATCTCGAAGATTCAAGGTAAATTCAAGGTAAATAAGGTGTCAAGAATTTAGCCTCAAGACAAGAGGCTTATCTACTTTTTGTTGGTTACGCACCACTGACTTGGGTTGTTTGTCATCACTCAGGATGTCTACCACCGATTCCTGAAAAAGGCGAACCAGCGCCATGGTATGACTCACAGAGAGCCTAGGGCCTATGTTGAGCCCTACCTTTTTTGGCTTCTGTCCAATCCATCGACTTCCTTCTTCGATATGGCTAAGCCTAGGGGCCTAGGCCTAGGCTATGTCAAGAAAATGCACCAGAAGAGCTGCTCAGAGCCAGAGGCGGTCTTTTCTTACTCGATTTCACACAGCTCTAGCCAGGCCTGTTACCTTCTTGGTTTGATACATAATACACCGAATCGAATTTTAACGAAATACAACAACACAAAGTTAGGCCTACCCTAGTCCTAAGAATTCAAGCGCGCGTCTGAGTGATGACTAATGAGGGCGTCATTCTAATTTCATACCAATCATGTATAATAACGGTAGCTGTCGTCGAGACGATTGGTTGGTTTGTTTTATATTTAAGGCAATACCTTTATTAAGTACATTTTTTGATCTATTTCAGCTTATTCAATTTTAATATGGTCAAAATTTTAGAGTTATTTTAAGTCGTTTTCTACGCAGTGTTTCAATTCAGTACAGTATTTGAATTTATTTGTTACCGTTTGTTATTTAAATTTTATGTTGCATGTTATACTCTTGTGAACGCACCGTCATCGTGTGCCACTGTTTTAAAAGTGAAGTTTCAAATAAAGATTATTATTATTATTACTTTGTTCATAAACAACATATACCTCTTTGCTACTTATTTGCTGACGATATTGTTTTGTTTAGACCTATATTTTGTTACAATTTTTTTGTTTACAAAATGATTTTTATCGTCTTTAGGCTTCCATGTGCTACTGATAATTAAGTGATTTTCAATTGATATCGTATATGATGATAATTAATTTAACTAAGATCATGCATATAACTAGACAACGTAGTTTTACTAAGCCTTGCGTTTTAAATATTGATCCATTGAATCTAAATCATAGCACCTTGGAATCCATCGACAGTAAATTTTTTTGAAGTTGACTGTTATTTCAGGGGCAAACCGTAGAATTGGTCTTTTTATGGCTGGGGACTGTTCAACAGAAGCACTTGCATGTCTTAAAATGTCTTGTTTTACCCATTATTGAATTAGTTATTATGGCTTGCCACGGGGGACCCAATAAAAAAATCAATCAAATCGAATCGAGC
Source organism: Anneissia japonica (assembly GCF_011630105.1). Classification (NCBI taxonomy): domain Eukaryota; kingdom Metazoa; phylum Echinodermata; class Crinoidea; order Comatulida; family Comatulidae; genus Anneissia; species Anneissia japonica. The sequence goes on along the minus strand of NW_022728334.1, from coordinate 819,758 downwards.
ACGTACAAAGGAGGGCATCTTGAGCTTAAAATTCGGTATGCCAGATCTGGGTTATGCCATATTAAGGCAAGGCTGCATCAAAAACGGGTTGGCTTTCACTTCAACAACGTATTTTTATTTTAACTTCATTTGTGTTCAGAAGCTAACAAGCAATGCCGTAGCCAGGATTTTCAAAGAGTGTGGGATAATATCAGGGTGGACCCACTTTGCGTGTAAATTCAAATATTGTGGACCCATTTTATTAAATGTTGTCTCATTATATGCAAAAATATGAATAATTGATTTTACGTAAAATGAGAAATCTGGACCCATTTTCTTAAATGTTGACACATTTTACACAAAATATGAAAAATCTGAACCCATTTTTAAAATGTGACCATTCTTTGTGGACCCAATAGAAAAATTGTGTGGGACTGTCCCAACTGTCCCAATAGCCTGGCTACGGCATTGCTAAAGCATCGATAACATTACCACAAATTTTTGTCACACTGAGTCTCTTACTTTCATCCACCCATATGCCTGCCGTCAACAAAACAATAATTAATAATTTTCCCATGTTTTGTTCATCTCTTCCAAATAAAATTAATGATGCCGTTACTTATTCTCTTCAGACCCGTTTTTAAAATAGGCCTACATTTAAACATATCAACACAGTAATTAATAATTACTCCTCTAAAAACCGAGTATTATTGAGGGGCCCTGGCCGTTTTATTCTTCAAATGTTGGAAATTACAGTATTTAAAATTATTACTGTTAGGTATTTATTGGCCCCTAATAGCCCTATTCCCCAGTGCTTTACACTGACTGCATTGTCCGTAGCTACGCCACTGGCTGCTCTTCCCATTTATATACATTTCATTTCGACGATTTTCAGGCATATCCCTACTAGAGAATAAGAAATGATGTTTTGTATCGTGTTGCAGGGCAAGCCCGGGGGCAAGCCTTAGCAAAAAGAAAAAGAAAAGACCGTGATGTGGTAGGCCTAGAGTCAGTGGCGTAGAAAAATATTTTTCATTGGGGGGGGGGGGGATGATTGACGTGTTAGCCAGTGTCGTAACAAGCGCAGGGGGGGGGGGGAACTGCCACTCCCCTGACGGTTTTTGCCGGGCCGACCAAGC